>NW_007257572.1:177342-353791 GCF_000164805.1 Carlito syrichta
GCCACTGCACTCCAGTCTGGGCGACAGAGTGAGACCCCAACCCAAAAAAAAAAAAAAAAAACATTAGCAAATCCAGACCAGGCGTGGTGGCTCACTCTTGTAATCCCAGCATTTTGGGAGGATCACTTGAGGTCAGGAGTTCAAGACCAACCTGAGCAACAAAGCGAGACCCTACCTTTACAAAAACTAGAAAAATTAGCCAGACATGGTGGTGCATTCCTATAGACCCAGCTACTTGGGAGGTAGTGATGAGTCGTGATCATGCCACTGCATTTCAGCCTTGGTGACAGAATGAAACGCTGCCTTTAAATAAATAAATAAATAAGTTAAAAATAAAAATAAAATTAGAATCAACTATTTAAGCCACGAGCAACTGATAACTTCTGTTTCTTTGCCCCTTCCATCTTTCATGCTTGGATGTTACTTAGAGTTTAGTTCATCCACTGAACACAGTAATTAATGCATAGTCATCTTTTTCTTCTTAGTTATTTCCAACGGGGTTAACTTTCAAAGCTATCAAGTCTTTTCCTACCAGAAATTTTTTCATGATCTTTGGGAAAAATTCACTTACCAAGTGTTTGCATAAGACTAAATTAAATACACGTGATGTAAAGAAATCCCATCATGAAAGATAACCACAGTTAAAATAATGTTAAACGAGTGTCAGGATCCTTCCTCCTGCCAAGTAAGTACTGTTATCTTTTTAAATTACAGCTAACTTAAAGTGATATTAGATTTAACACTGTGTGAAATCAACTGCTAGAATCAATCTCTTCTCTACTGGCAAAATTATTTGCCTTAATTCAAAATGACATGCTATTTCTTCTAAAATGGTGCTTAGTTTTCAACACATATCCCCTATCTTTCTCTAACTTATTGGTACCCAACAATTCTAGAATATGTTGCTGAACTTGACCTCTGTATTCATTTACAGATTATGATATTTAAAAATTCCTCTTGATATAAATCAAATATTCAGAACATGACCAGACAAACGGTTGAGCCACTATTTTTAGGTCTTCATAAAAGTCCTTGGACCTAATCAATTAATTGTAATACAAAAATATTTTTGTTACTTAGGTCTTGTGCTTCAGTAGGGGATAACTCTTTCATAACAAAATCACTGTCTCACACCCATAGTAACCCTGTTTTTTTTCTTTTAACTTTTTTTAATTTTAAAGATGTGGGGTACAATTCAGGGTTAGGTACACGAATGTTCACTATGCAGGTACACTTGTTAATGAGGTATGCCCCCCCTTCCCCAGGCAGATTCCCACTACTGCCAATTTTGCTTTCCCATGCCCCTCTTAGCAGTTTCCCAATACTGCCAATCATTCTCTTAGGATTACCATAATTGTTCAAGGTTCGCTTATGAGTGAGAACATGTGATACTCAGTTCTTTGTTTTTGTGAAAGATTACACAGTATTATAGACTCCATCCAGTTTGCTGTGAAGTTCATGATTTTGTTCTTGTTTATAGCTGCATAATATTCCATCATATATATGTACCACACTTTTTTATCCAGTTCTCTTTTGATGAGCAGTATGGTTGGTTCCATGTTCTTGCTACTGTGACCAATGCTGTGATAAACATACGTGGGCAGGTAACTTTTTTATAGAGTGATTTGAGTTCTTTCTCAAATCCCAATAGAGGGATTGCAAGGTGGCATGGAAGGTCAATTTTTATATCTCTTAGGAATCACCATACTGTTTTCCACAGAAGCTGTACTAGTTTACATTCCCACCAACAGTGTAAAAGTGTTCCTTTTTCGCCGCATCCTCTCCAGCATCTGTTGTTTTTTTGAGTTATTGATGATAGTCATTCTGACTGGAGTTAGGTGGTATCTCAGTGTAGTTTTAATTTGCATTTCTTTGATGACTAGTGAGGCTGAGCATTTTTCATGTATTTGTTGGCTGCTCATAAGTCTTCTTTTGAGAACTGTCTATTCATAACTTTTGCCGACTTTGTAATGGGGCTGTTTGTTATTTTCTTTTTGGCACTTTTGAGTTTCTTACAGATGTTTAACATTTAGATGTTAAACCTTTGTCAGACATACAGTTGACAAATATCTTTTCCCAGTCTGGGCTGTCTCCCCACTCTCTTGATGGTTTCTTTGGCTTTGCAGAAGATTGTCAGTTTGATGAGGTCCCACTTGTCTATCTTATCTCTTATGGCATGGGCGCTTGGGGTTTTCATCAGGAATTGGATGCCAGCTCCAATTTCCATAAGGGTGTCTCCTGCATTTTCTAAGGTTCTTATAGTTTGAGGTTTTACAGTTAGGTCTTTGATCCATTTAGAGTTGATCTTTGTGTATGGTGATAGGTAGGGATCTTGTTTTAATTTTCTGTATGTGGTCAGTCAGTTTTCCCTGCACCATTTACTGAATCGGTCCCCCTCTCTCCACTAGTTGTTGTTGGAGGTTTTGCTGGAGATGAGTTTGTTGAGAAATTTAGTCTTTGCTTCCAGAAAGGAATATGTTCTCCTCTCCCCAGTCGGTGGTGGAGGCTTTGTCATTTATTTTCTTTATTCTGGAACTAAAGGTTTTGGCTTAAGATAGCTGAGCAGGACAGGCAAAATGCTAACTAATGCCCAAGAGGTGGGTATAGAAGAGCAGGTCTCACTCTGTGATGGGCTTGTTTACCCAGTTCTTTAACTAGACCACAAATTCCTAGGGGTAAAGACCCTATTTCATTCATCTCTATATTAAATCGGCCATGTGCCTGGCTTATTATGTGCATTGAAGAATGAATTAATTGCAATTTAAGATGATCTGAATTATTGCAGTGACTTGGAAATAAAGACGATAGTTCAATAAGAAACCATAGTAATATGTTGTGGCCTAAAATCAATGTTAATCACTCTTTATTAAAAGTGCATTGGCCCCTTAGTCTCATTTGAGTTTTACTGAGGTAAATGTCCCTATTATTCATAGTATGCGTATTCTATTTCTGGATGTCTATGAATAGCAAAGAGTTTATGCTCTTGGTAAATAAAGCAACATCAACTAGAAGAAAACAAAGAAAGGAAGAAAAGAAAGGAAAGCAGAAGGAAGGGAGGGAGGGAGGGAGAAAAGGAAGGAGAGAGGAAGGGAGGAAGAAAAATAAAATTTAAGAAAATGCTTAATTTGATTTGCCAAAGAAAATATTAAGAACCAATCCTTATTTATCTTTTTGAGTTTAAGTTTTCTATATTTATTTTGCTATTCCCCTGACTAGGCCGAATGAGTACTGAATATATCCCTTAAGAGAGTTTATCAGTTTGGACCTTTGTATTTTCCTCTTAACATTCAAGTCCATCACTCACATTTTAACTTTTCTGCATCAGCTTCCAAGAATTGGCATAATTTAGTTTTTATGATTGAGTTTATCTGAAAATTTTAATACCTACCACCCAAGTTATTGAGAGGAGGAGAAAGGGGCAATGTATGAGCATTTGGAACTTGATGGACACCCTAAAATGACATATACATTACATTTTTACCCTGGAAAACAAGTTCATGGCTCTTTATTACCCTTACAATGGAATCTTTGTTTGCCCTCAAACAATTTAGAACCATTTTTATTTGTGCCATCACTATTATGTGCTCTCACATTTTTTCTTCTTTTAAATTACTTCCTAATCAAATTCTAGGCTCTAATCCAATCTCACATTTATAAAAATTTGCCCACAGGTGTCTTAAAATCTGAATATCTAAAGCATATATTATTTACTCATAAGATTGTATATTGTGAATGAATTTTTGTGTAGACATTTCTCCAATTCAATATCAAGTTATTCTAAAACACACAACCCTTTCTCATAAAGTGAACCACAATGAACTCAAACATAACTAGAACTAGGTTATGAATAGTAAAAACTGTTTATAAATTTAGTGAGATGATAAAATAGTAATATTTCTTTACTGATACAGCACACTATCAATTGACACTGCTTATTAAGTATATGAAAACAAGCACTTAAACCTATGAAAAAATTTGATTGAGCCAATAGAAGGATGAGATGTGTAATCTATAAAGAAAACATCTGGACACACTTATAACAAATATTTATGGAAAAACAAAATAGGCTAAAGAACATATGCATATGAGAACTAGACAAACCTGAGGTAAATAAGCTTAAGAAACAGAATTAAAAATTGAACATATCCTCACCTTTACAATTTCAGCAAAATTTTTTAGTTCAAAATTTGTAAAATATGACTCTAAGTTGTGTATCCCTTAGAACAGTTCCATCACTAACCCATTGAAAATATATTCAGCATCATCCCAGCTAAAAGTAGCCACTCAGTGAACTGTGAAAACCACACATTATGTATGTAAAAGTATGTAGGGAGTCAGGAGGAAGAATAAATATGTAACAGTGTGTTAAATAATGAAATAATAAAATTTATACATATTCTGAAAATCAAAACTCTTAGTTTATGATAACTTTATTTTAATCCTTTACTCTATGGTCTCAATTTTGTAAGAAAGAAGGAAGAAAGGACTGCAGGAAGAAGGAATGAAGGAAAGCTATGTACAATACAGACATATAGATGCAGGCATAAAATAATGTGCTGATCATTGTTTCTTACACTTCTTAAAATAAATGTTTATTAATTGATTAGTCAAGAATTATTGTGTGCAAGCACCATAGGTTAAGGCAAAGTGTTGGTACATGAGGATGTTTCTTCAGTTAGCATAGTCCACAAAAGTAGAAATGTATTAATTAGATGTCATTCTTTGACACCTTAGCATCCAAAATGGAATGTGTAAACTAATATTTTCAGATTGATTGTCTGTATGACAAACTTAACTGAATATGTCACCAAATTGGAAAATGAATTTTCACAAATAATGAAGTCAGGGCTGTATTAAGCCATCATCATTTTCCTAAAATTAATACCTGGTGTATATTTATTTAAGGAGCATGAATAGCAAATCCTGCAACACATAGTTTAGGAGTGATTAAATGCCATAGAATGAATATAAATAGTCCTTAAATTTCTCTTCATTTCATGGAACACATATGAAAATTGATTATTTTATCTACCCAAAGGAAAATAAATAAATATATAAAAAATAACCTATACTCAGATGTTCATTGCAGCACTATTCACAATAGCAAAATCATGGAACCAACCTAAGTCTCCACCATAAATTGGCTGGGTAAAGAAAATATGGTATATTTACACCAGGGAATACTTACAATCATAAAAAGGAATGAATTCATGTCCTTTGCAGCAACATGAATGGAACTGGAGATTGTCAGCCTAAGTGAACTGACTCAGAAACAAAAAACCAAACACCACTTGTTCTCATTCCTATGTGGGAGCTAAACCATCACAGAGATGAAAAAATAGACATTGGGAACACCAGTAAGGGGGAAGCTGGGAAGGGAGGTTAGGATTCAGAAATTACTTATGGGGCACAATGATCACTATCTGGGGAATGGGTTACCTAAGACCCAATCTCCACCACTAAACAATATATTCGTGTAACAAACATGAATATGTACCCCCTGAATCTAAAATAAAGATGAAAAAAAAAAAGAAAATTGATGGTTTTATTTTTTTTTTGAAACAGTCTTTTATTTATTTTAAAGTTGTGGGGTATAATTCAGGGCTAGGTATACAAATGCTCATTATGCAGGTACCCTTGTTGTTGAGGTGTGCCCCTCCCTCCCCTGGCAGTTTCCCTCAACTGCCAATCCCACCCCCACCCCCGGCAGTTTCCCGCTACTGCCAATCCCTTTCTTATAGTATTAGGATAATTGTTCAGGGTCCACTTATGAGTGAGAACATATGGTACTCTGTTCTTTGTTTCTGTGATAGATCACTGAATGTGATAGACTCTAAATCCACCCAAATTGCTGTGAAGTCCATATGTTTGTCCTTCTTTATGGCTGTATAATATTCTATTGTGTCTATGTACCACACAAGTCACAGAGAAAATTTGCTTGAAGAGTACAAAAAATGCATTTCCTCAACTTTTTGAGCATAAATTACTGACATGATGGCCCATTTTCCTTAAATACCTTAAGGTATATTTCCTATATACATAGATATCCTTCTACACAACCACAATGCAACCATTCAAATCAGAAAATTAATGATGACACATTGGTAGCATCTACTCTGCAGTCACCATTCAATTGTTCCAATAATGTATGAGGGAGGACCCTCCCCAAAATGGAATTAATTTCTAAAAAATTGTGTATGTATTCTTATGTGTTTTAACATCAGTGATCTTCAAAGTACTCTTTGTTTAATGCAATGCACCTATCAATATGTTTTTTCCACTGCTCAAACCCATTTTTGGACTTGTCAACTTTGATGCCTTTCAGTGCTTCTGCTATTTTCTTGTTTTGCCTCTTCCATGTTGGCAAAACACTTCCCTTTGAGAAATTTTTTCATCTGTGGAAACAAACAAAAAAAGTCACTTGGGGTAAGATCGGGTGAATAGGGATAGTGGGGCACTGGGGCCATGCCCTTTTTGGTCAAAAACTGCTGAATATTCAGCATGGTGTAGGCAGCTATGTTGTCATGGGGGAAGAACCAGACACCTGTTTGACACACACACACACACACACACACACACACACACACACACACACACACACACACATTCACTGAAGCTGAACACAGCCTCTCACAACGCTAGCTAATTCACTGATGGTCATGAGTTCAAAGAACACTCACCTGACAGGGAAAACCTAAACTACAAGGGGTTCACCCTCTGAAAGATAATTCCATTTTTAGGGGGTACCTCCTCTTATGTCCTTTAAAGGAAAAAGAACCAGTCCACGATCATGAACTGCATTGGGTTGCCACGCCTTTTTAGTTTTCTTCAGTCTTTCTTTGACTTTCATTACTTTATAGTTTTGAAGATTACAGGAATATTATTTTATAGAATGCCCTTCAATTTGACATCCTCTTATTTTACTAAAGAGATTCTAATCATGTACCTAAGGTAATATTGTAGAAGTGATGTGTTCTCATTTTATCCTATCATTTAACAGACAATTTTAAGTTGCTCTACTACTAATAGGGTAATTTTGATTATTTGGTTCAAGTCTGCAGGTTTCTTCATTGTGAAGTTATTCTTTCTTTCCTCCATTTTAATAATAAGTAACTTAAGAGGAATGCTTTGTAATAGTATGTAGATGTCCTATTCATCCTTTTGAAAATTCATTGATTTATGTCAATATGGATTCATAGATTACTATTACACTCGATGAGTTATAATTTGTTATTATCATTATTTATTTTGATGCTCAAATCATCCAAGATTTGGCTGTTGGGAACTTCTTCATGCTAGATTCTGTGTCCTTTAGATATGTCCCACCATTGTTTGGATATTTCTTTACTTTCTGTCACAAAAAGATGTCCCAAACTCATCTTATGCTTTCTTTGTTCTAGCCCTGGAAAAAACTCTTTCTCCCAGAATTCCTAGTTCCTTTGAATATGACATTTGGGATCTAAAATGGATGCTAGGTGTGCTGATGCTTCTAGGTTCAGAGGACAGAGCTAGTGAATATATATGTAGGTGTACATATGCATTATTATAGGCATACATGTAGACATACTTTGTGTTTGCAACATATACATACATTCACACTTAGATTTATTTTTATATCTATTCATTATATTGATAGCTCTATATTTACACTGATATTAGCATTCCAAAGCTAACACCACAAGATCAATCTTAATTTCGAATCTTTCCACATTTGTAACTCTTTTTTTTTGACACTGAGATATCTAGAGTCCACTTTAATCAACATATTTACTTTTTTGATCTCCACCCTTCTACGTATAACCAGTCATCTGATACAACCTGAACTCCACCTCCCATGGAGAAACCCTTCTCACACTGCTTGGAATCCAGCATCCCAAACTTGGTCATCACGGCCACTGCCCTCTTGCACGGATACTCTCCTCACTCTGTTTGTACGCTGACATGTACATGAGGCTGGGGTCATTGCCATTCCATGGGTAACCCTCCTCACCTTGTTCCATCTGCCAACCTATGAGGACACTCTACCCTGCTCATGTTCCAAGGCCCCAGATTGGAATACTGCCCTTGCTGTCTCCATCTTGCTTGCCTGTGGCAATCCTCCCCGGTCTCACAAACATGCCTACATGCCTACTTCGTTCAGCCTGATTTTTGGCTTTTGGCCAGATTTGTTAAGGAAGAAAAGTAAAGGAAAAACAAACAAACAAAAAGCAAGAAAATAAGAAGAAAAGAGATAGAAGAAGAAGAGGAAGAAAAGGAGGAAGACAAAAGGAAATAACAATATTTGAACGCATACCACCAATGTGCTTAAAAACAAAATAAAACAAAGTAGGTATGCATGGCAATAGCTTTCACTATTTTAAAATTCCTAAAATCTCATGCATTGTTGGAGTCAGCATGTTCTATTATATTGAGTAATAGGGCCAGTGAACATTTGTAAATAGATTTAGTGGATCAAGAACCACTCAGAAACAGTACACAGAAAGGTTTTCAGCACTATGTTCAACTCTAGGTTTTGCTTCAATTCAATTCAAGAAACTCCAAATAATCATTTATAATATAAGACCGGCCTTCAGCAACATCTGTTGAAAATATTTTATGGGAGAAAGTGCATAGATGGAGACAGAGGTATTACCAGTAGTATCATTGGCTCAGATTTGGAATTTAAAGCAGGCCTGTACTGTACTAGTAATTAAGAATGTGGACCCTGCAGCCAAATGCCCCTGTTAAAATACTGGTTCAAATACCAACTATATGGCCTTGGGTTAATTAATTAACATGTTTCAATCTTCTTCCCTATAAAATGGGGATAGTAAGGGTAACTTGCTCATGGGTTGTTGTGAGGATTAAAGGGGATAAATTTTCTAACTGACTAAAAAGGCACATTTCATTGATTATGTCAATGTTTACTGTTGTTATTGAGATGGGATGGGAATAGTGTCCACTTGCTAAGAGTCTGTTGATGTTAGGAAGAAAAGTCTGTGAGTCTGTAAAGAGAAGCAATCTGAATAGAAAGGGAATTTCTTAGAAAGCTAGATCTCCAAGTGCAGATAAACAAAAGTCTGGAAGCTAGGTCAGAAAGAAAGCTGTGCTCAGCTAATTTATATGGGAAAGTTTAAATGGCATTACAATTTTAAGACAAGAATTTTATTGCTGCCTACTTGTAGAGGTAAATAAGTTAAAAGTCAAGGGAGAGTTTTATGCTGTGTTTGCCACAGTAAGCATGTTTTAGGCAATTAGAACTATATTTTCTAACATTGAATAAACTGTAATTATGAGTACTTATGATCCAATCAAGTAGCTTTGTGATATTTCTCTGGCATAGAATGACTGCTATTTTTACTTTCCAATTACAAAGTTATGTGTAAGTGGATGTTTTAGGTTTAAATCAAAGAAGAAAACAATAATATCCTGAGGTCCCAATCCCATTCCTGAAATCAAGAGAGAAAGAATAAAACCTCAATACTTATGGCATCTGCATTCTTCCTACTCTGCCCAACACAATACTTTTATGGAGTTCAGGATGATTTTTAAAAAACAAAACAAAAAATAGTGTGAATAGAAGTTGTTGAACTTACTCAGAATTTGGTTTCAATATTTTCCTTATGTTTATTTATGTGTGTGTGACTGAGTAAATTAGGTCTAAGTTACATTTCCAGTATGGAGATAAAATAACTCTGACATTGCTCAACACCTGGCCCACATTAAGTAATGAAGCATAATATATAGGTAGAGGTAATGTCTCTCATCAAAGAAAAAAAAACAAATGAAATTGACTCTCAAGAGCCATACCTCAAAATCTACACAAAACATATTAGACGTTCAGAGATTTATAAGTTTTGTGCCATTTGCCTGTAGGAAGAGAGTAGCTGTATAAATTCATATATCCAGTTTAGGTGAGTTATGGCTTTACTTTCCTATTTATTTATTTATTTGAGTTGGAATCTCACTTCGTCACCCAGGCTGGAGAGTAGTGGAATGCTCATGGCCACCCCAGCATCAACCTGCTGGGCTCTGGTGATCCTTCTGCCTCAGCCTTCCAAGTAGCTGGAACTACAAGCATATGTTACCATACCCAGTTTTTTATTTATTGTAAAGACAAGATCTTGCCAAGTTGCCCGGGTTGGTCTCAAACCCACGGCCTCTGACAATCCACTCACCTCAGTCTCCCAAAGTGCTGGGATTATAGGCTGAGCCACCGAGCCAGCCTACTTTCTCAATTATTAAAACTTCGTTTTGATTTGTATGTTTTATTCTTTTTGGATGAATGACTCTCAATTCCTAAATTCATACAATATGAATCTGCAAAGGGTGCAAAGTCGTTGACAAGACCATCAAGTAGGAAAGCCTGCAATATAAAGCCTTTTAATTTTGACATTCTATATACATTTTATTAAATTTTAGGTCAATGTCTATTTGTTTAATGTGAGAAGATTTAGTCATAGTGGAATAAAAGTAATTAACTAAACCGGAAACATGATTTAGGTTGTTTGGAGAGAAAACCATATTATGCAATAGTTTAACCTTTTCCATTCATTTCTACTGGAAATCAAGCTATGATTTACCAAGCATCCCAATATGAGATAATGATCTGTGTAGCAGCAATCATATCTCCTGAAGATGATCTTCGTTTGCAAGAAGTACGGAGCACCTAGGTTGTAACAAACCAAAATGTTAAACACAATTGGGAAAGTCATAAATCCTACCAAGGAGAACTTTCTCAGGTGGGTCCGATTGTGCCTTTGTTTCAGAATGTATAGACAACTGAGGCAAATGTATTGTGATCCCTACATTCCTCAGCTGCTTTTTAATGTCTACCAGAGAATGAAGACATACTCTCTTCCTTGAAGGTATTTGTAGTTGCCTTTCATGGAGTATTGCATCAACAAATGAATCTTATTACACATATTGCAAAATGTAGTTACTGACTGAACACATAGTGAGAACTGAAATGAGTCAGTTTTTACTGCAACAGATACCCTTATGTCAAAAATTTTATCTGTATATTCAAAGGATTGTTTCACTATTTTTAAAAAATAAAACTCACGAGTGCTAATAATTCCCATCATTCCAAGAGTTTGTTATATCATTTGAACTTTTCTATCCAAGGATAGATAGATCAATCAATAGTACTCTACTTTATTCAAGATACATGCTGTATTAGTTAGCTGTTTTGCTACTGTAACAAGCAATCCCCAAACATCAGAGGATTATAAAGATGTACATTGATTTCTATTTATATTACATGTCATACATGTGAATCAGTTGCTTATGTGCCATTTACTTCCAGGATATAGGAGCAAATCTTATTTAAAACATAATATTCTAATAGCATAGGAAAATAGAATGGCAGAAAACATTTTACAAACAAGTAGACTGGTGGAAAACATAATGACTTTTAAAGTTCCTATTCAGATGCTGCACATGTTTAACCTGCTCACTCTTTCTTGACTAAAACCAGTCATTTGGACAAGTACAACAGCATCATGGAGCTATAGCCTTCTCCACCAAAAATGCTGTAAGCCATAATGCAAAAAGTAGAAATGCATAAACCTTTTATTTAAAAAAAGTTGGAAATAATGAAATAATTTACAACACATCTGACATATATTTTTAAAATATCATTGGTGTCAACATTGCCAAAAGTCTTCATTTCTCAAAATCACAAATGGAAAGAAAGTTTGAGATGAGTTTTTATATTGTAAATAGACTGTGGAAGTAGAACAGATAGAGTAAGTTGATTAAATTAACCAAGACAGGCTTATAGTTAAAATTACTTAAATATATAAAAAGAAAAAAAATCTACCCTACCATGTTGCTAAGATAGTTGAAATAACATAAGTAAAACTTCAAGATATTTGATACAAAGCACCATGTATATCAATAATTTTTTTGCCGTATATATATATTTTACATAGAATCAGTTAAGTGAAGATTTCCAGTTCCTAGAATATTCAGTATAAATTAGATGTGCAGTCTGTAGCAAATGAAATACTTGAATACATTTTATTGGGCTATAACAGTGAAGATAAAGCCTGAAATAATATAACGTTTTAAAAATTCATGTGTACAACATTTTTTTTTTCTTACACAAGATAAAAGAAGAAAGAAGAAGGAACATGCAACATTAAGGGCTAGACTGAGTAGGCTTTATGTTATATTATATGATGTAATTTTTTAAATTAAAGGATTAAATTGCTGGGCAATAATTTTTAAAAAACGGCATTCAGCATAATATTGTTATTACTGAAAGCTTGAATAAACAGTGCACAATACTGAGTTTAAACTTCTGTATCTCCACACACACAAAGTTCTTTTCTAAACTATATTCTCAAAAGCAATTTCAAACAAGATTTAAGACATTGAGTTTTTAACTGTCTAAAAGGAAAAATTCTAAGATCTGTTTAATTGTTCACATTGTTAACTATTTGGTTGGTGTACTATTTTACCCAAAACATCCACTATGTGTTTTTAAACTTTTGTGGAAAGAATCAATATGGAGATTAAGAAAAAATTAAAATTCTAGCTTTAGAAGTGATGAGTTAAGTAACTATGCATAGAATTATATGGTACTTTAGGAAAGATAGTGACCAAGATGGATTTATCCTTTTCCTCAGTTTGACTAAACTTTAGACAGGCATCTGCATGGCTAAAGGCTCCTGATCTCCCTTGTCCTAGAGCAATTACTTGTGATTGTAAATCCTTTCCATGTCCTTTTGAGATGCACATCTTCCCCCATCACTTGCCATTTTTATAACCTAGGAATTTCTTTTTCAAAGACCTGGGAGCTATCCTTTTGAGATGTAAAGAAAGATAAGACCCCCATCTCCCAGTCTCTGCTGAAGCCTAGGATTCTAACCCCAGTAAGTACCAATTAACAATCACAATGTCCTAATCACATTGATCAACTTCCCTCTCTTAATGTCCTCCAGCAAATATCCATTAGTTTACTCCAATATTTAGATCTCAGGAATCTTTTTCAGGAGAGTTGAATTTAATTTCTCTTCTCTGTTGCAGTAGTTGTGACTCCTCTTTCAATAGTCTTCAATAAAATCTCCTTTGCCTGCTTAGATCCATCCAGTGCATTGTTTTTCTTTAACAATAGAAACAACTTCATCTTAGATTTGTTCATATACAGCCCTTATTAAGCACAGGGAAATATATTACAGCAACTCCTGAAGTTTTACATTGTTTTGAATGGAGAAACACAAAATCAAATGACATTTATGTTCTTTGAAAATTTCAGGTGATACCTACTCCATAGTATTAACACTTAGTTATGGGGCCTTTACTTCACAGTCCCCAAAAAACAAACTTTGAAAGTGACATCATTTGCTTGAGAGTGACTCACACTTTGTGAAGCAGCCAAAGAAAATTAAATTTACTTGAAGCCACCCAAATGCTGTTTCACTAAATTGATGTGTGGCAGAAATAATATAAAGACGTAAATCCATTTTCTATCTTAGAAAGACAAGGCTTCTGTAAAGAAATGGAGTGCAGGGAGCAGCATTATCATACATTGTCATTGAAATATATTTCCCTGGTGGTTTTGCCCAAAAAAGTATGAAATTGAGATAGATAATAGAACAGGTGATACCGTAGACAGAGGATTGGTGACTATGTATCATCTGAAATGTGTGACTTGCTTAACATACTGTTGGTTTTCTGATTGATGGGAATTCAGATTATCTTTGGAAGTCCCACAATGAAGGTGATGGCAGCCTTAGTGTGTGAGAGATTCCTTTAAACTTTACTGTTTCAATCAATAAGCAAGACAGGAAGTAATAAGCACATAGAGATACTTAGAGTCTTGTTACTGCTGTACTAACTAAATAATGGCCCTGTAGTTGAGAGGGGGGCAGAGTGGGAGGTGAGCAAAGCTTTCTCATTTCTGCAGGGAAATTGCAAACCCTGTGGGGCTATGTAGATTGCTTTAAGTTTGCTGAGGAGCCCACTGAAGCTGGAAAGACATGCTCAGAACTCACATTTTTTTCTTATTTGAAGTATAAACAAACAAATAAATAATCTTTTAAAATTATATACATAAGTTAAAAAAGATAAGTAACTTTTTTACTGCTCTTTTAGCCTTTTAAAAATGGAAGATATTGGGTTTAAGGTCCTAGTGGCATGCTATTCTCAATAGAAAGAGGAACTATGGAAATATAATAACTTTGTTTTTCAATCTTCTCTTGCTGATAAATTTAAAAGGAGCAAGTTTGTTTTTAAAAACCCATCTATCAAATGTCTCCATCCATTATTCACCCTATCATATATCTATCCTTTTTTGTATAGAAGGTAGATAATTAGCAGCTATCACAGTGTGTGGCACCTAACAGATATACACACATCCAATAAGAACTTATGTTGAACTTAAAGTTTATTTTCACTTTGTCTTTTATTACAGTCAAATACAAAGATGTACTATGTCTCAAGGAATATTATGCTCATCTTTTTTGAAAATGAAAGGACAGAATGAAATTCATGTAAGAAGCCTTCAGTCATACTGCGGAAGGAAAGCAATGGTATTTCTTGTCATTTACAAGTTCTTCAGCTATGAGCACAAGGACTGGGCAAACTCTTTCTAGGAAAATATTTACACCAAGTGTTAGACTATTCCATTTCCATGAGAAAAATTGAATAATTCTTTAAACAAAGGATAGAAAGCAAGAATATGAAAAACTTTAGTCTTTATATCTTGCATCAATTCTGAACGTAATTGGGAATAATTCTTTCATAAGAACAGAAGATGAACACCTTTTAATTACTTAAGTAAGAAAAATTGTGGTTAATTTTTGTCATTTTTATCACACAAAAATGAAAGCATATTTTATCAAGACAATAAAGCAGAAATCAGATTGTTTCTACAAAACTTTACCATTAGCAAATCTCTGTTTCTCTGTTCTTTTTTTACAAGGGTCCTAGCTTCTTGAAATTCACCCAAGAAAGGTTAAGAGATCAGCGAGGGCAATCACTTAAGATAATCTGAAATAGAAAAATAAGGGAACTATATTTTAAAAACCCAAACAAAACATACTAAAAACAAGCAAAACTCCAATGCTGTTCCAGAGAAGTTGGATATTTCATTCATTGCCTGATTAATAGATCCCCTTCATTAATTTTAATCAAGATAAATCAGAAACCTTCTCTTATTTCAAAATAAAATAAAATATCGAAATTATATATGCAGCTCATATATACTCATATTGCTAACAAGATGGACTCACAAAAGTTGATCTACCACGTTGCATTAACTATTGTAATAAGTCTTTCTAAGTATTTTTTTTTTTGAGTTGGAGTCTTACTCTGTCACTCAGACTGGAGTGCAGTGGCCGCCCTGCCACTGCAACCTCTACCTGCTGGGCTCCGGCGATTCTTCTGCCTCAACCTTCCAAATAGCTGGAACTACAGGCATGCGCTACCATGTCTGGCTAATTTTTGATTTATTATAGAGATGAAGTCTCACCAAGTTGCCCAGGCAGGTCTTGAACCTGCGAGCTCAGACAATCCACTCACCTCGACCTCCCAAAGTGCTGGGATTACAGGCTGAGCTCCCGAGTCCAGCGTATCTGTTTTGGTAAAAGCAGTCATGGGCAGGAACCTTGTACACAAGTTTCCTTTTGTACTGTGTTTATTCATTCAACAAATAATTCCTAACACTCTGCTATGTATAAGACACAGTTCCAGACACTAAAGATATAAAGATTAGTCTAGTGAACAAAATCCCTGACCTCCTGGATAACATAAACTTAATCCATCCCTTCCCACCATACGGAAAACTGTTCAATAGGATTTGTGTCTCCACCTAAGACAACTGTCTGTGGAGTTGTCAATGTGGAGTAGTCAATGGCTAATATGGTGGCCAGATGTGGGGAGTCTGCTCAGTTGGGGGGCTCTATATGGCTATTAGCTAACAGAATAAATTAGATATTCCTTCTCTGTGAGGGTAAGTGCTTCGTTTGTACGTATATAAAAGTCCCTGTCACATCAATTGTTTAGAGTCATCGGATCTATTAATCTAAATATTAATTCATCTATTGATACATAACAGTTGAAATATTAGATGATACTAGGCACCATGCTAAAAACAAGAAAATTAACCAAATGAAGCACACTTAAGTCTTGTGCTTTAGGAATTTCCAAATAGGTTATACTATATGCATACAGAATGAAAATAGTAAGTATATATGAACTAGAAGGGACCAAGTGATATAGGAATTCAGAAAAGAGAAAACTGAGGGTGAAGATCTGGCACGGCAAGAAGAAGAGAGTGAGTTTATACAGAGTTTGACTGTAGAAATAAAGGAAAGGAAATTCCAAGCAGAAAAATAAGAGTAAGAGAACACAAATTTGGTAGGACTAAACTGTGTGTGACTAAGAATCTCAGAAAAAGACTAGACTGTTTGGATCAAGATACATTCAAAAAGTTTTTCTTGACCACTGTAATGTTTTTTCTTTAGTTTTATTTTGACAATGGTGTCACTAAGATAAAATTTACATAATAGACAGTTCACCCATCTAAAGTGTTTAAATCAGTGGTTTTTAGTATATTCACAGTTACGCATCCATCATGTTAATCGGTATTAGAGCTTTTTTTTTTTTCCTGTATAGCTAAATGTGTATTAAGTTTGCACTCAAGGAATCAGGAGACAATGAGGATCACTAGGACGCAGCACAGAAATGACTGGTATGCAAGTCAACTTAGCCTCTGGCTCACCACCATTTGTCCTTCCTGGTAGATAGTGGACCAAAGACTTATGTAAATTTATGTTCTCTTTTTTGGCAAATAGTAGGAGAGAAATCTTTTCTTGTTTCTGTTTCTTCTCAGTTGCCATCAACTCAAAATAATACTTATTTCAAGGTGGCCTAGTCTGGGCATCTACACTGCTCTCAAAACAGATTGTTACTTCTTCATTGTCATTAATCTTCTTATTCACAGTCAGGGCATAACATATTATCTTCTAGGCCTGGGGATGGGAAAGTGCAGGCTGACAACAGGAAGAGAGATCATCCTCCTAGGAGTGGCAGGCACCCATGCCTGACCTGCGTGAAACTGCAGGCAAACCCAATCCTCCATGTCTACTGAGAGAGGGCTGTTATAGACCATGCACCACCTGATACCAGAGGCTGGCATCAAAAAAGCCTTGACAGAAGCAGGAATGGGCCGTGAATTCACAGTCTTAGGCTGAATGGCTCTTGCAGCAATCCTTGCCCATGCTGGCTTCCTGAGCTGACGTTACCACTTCAACAGTAATAGTCTCTAATATGCTCTCTCATTCATCTCGCAACTTTTCTGAAGCCTTGCTCTCTTGGTGAATGACTTTTGTTCCCTTGAATATGGCTGTAATTTGGCCTCCCATGATTTTGCAGGAATATCATGCTTTTGTTTAGGGTACGTGTGCCTCTGGAGCCTCAGATAAACATCGTTTTCTTGCCATCCATACTTAAATTGAGTTGTTGGCACCAGTTCCACAACGTGTTCCATAGCTTGGTAATGGGAGACAAAATGGTGGGCAAGGGGAGTATTGGGACTTTATATCTGGCTTTTGGGGGAGCTCTGAATGATTCATTCCCTTGAGGTGGATGAGCTTTGCTGTGTTTCTTGGGCTTCTTCAGTTTGACATCAGAAGTTGACAAAACATGCGATTCTATTTGTTGTTCTACATCTAGTTCACCTGTAACAGAAAATTTTTTTTCCACTCCTAAACCTCATATCACTGGCAGTCACTTCCTATTTACCTTTGACCCATTTCCCCTTTAGGTCTAAGCTACTCAAATCTACTTCTGTGCCTATAGATTTGTATATTCTGCATATAAAATCTGTGCCTATAGATTTTATATAAATGTAATTATGCAATATGGGGCCTTTTGTGCCTAGTTTCTTTCATTTAGCAAAATATTTTCAAGATGTATCTATATTGTAGCATGTATTGGTCCCTCATTGAATCTGGTATTTTATTTTGCATAATAATATTTCATTTTATGAATATGACATATTTTATCTATTCACCAGCTGATGGACATTTGGATTGTTACTGCATTTTACCTATTACATGTAGCATTTCTATGACATTTATATACAAGTTTGTAGAGTCACATGTTTCTACTTCTCTTGGATATATACCTAGCGGTGGAATTGCTAGGTTATGTGGCAATCTGTTTAGCCAATTGGCGACGTAACAGATTATTTTCCAAAGTGGCTCCATCAGGGAGGGGCACACCTCATCACCAGGGGTACCTGTATAATGAACATTCATACACCTAACCTGAATTGTACCCCACATCTTTAAAATTTTTAAAAAAGCGACTCCACCATTTTACATTATGATCAGCAATGCATGAAGATTGAAACTTCTCCAAATCCTCACCAACACTTGTCATTAAATATGTTTTAGATGATCACAATATTAGTGGTTGCAAAGTATATCCCATTGTGGTTTAATGACTAATAATTTTGAGAATATATTCATGGGCTTACTGGTCATTTATTCATTGTCTTTGGAGAAATGTCTCTTCAAATCCTGTATGCATTTTATAGAGGTGTCTTTTATTGTTTTTTTTGAGGGGGGGTGTGCCAGAGGCAGATTTTTAAAAAATTTGTTTTAAAGTTGTGGGATACAGTTAAGGGTTAGGTATACAAATATTCACTGTGAAGGTACCCTTGTTGAAGAGGTGTGTCTCCACCTCTTCCCCAGGCAGATATCAACTACTAATTATCCCAACTCCCTGCCCCACCCCCATAGTTTCCCATCAATCCTTTTCTTATAGTGTTACAGTAGTTGTTTAAGGTCCACTTATGAGTGAGAACATGTGATACCCAGATCTTTGTTTCTTGAAAGATCACTCAGTATTATAAACTGTAATCCCATAGAGGTTGCTGCAAAATTCATGATTTTGTTCTTTATGACTGTGTAATATTCCATCATGTATATATACCACATTTTTGAATTCCAGTCCTCTTTTAATAGGCAGCGCGGTTGGTTCCATGATCTTCTATTGTGAACAATGCTGCAATAAACATACGTGTGCTGGTATCTTTTACATAGAGTGATTTGAGTTCTTCCAGGTATATTACCAGTAGGGGGATTGTGGGGTCATATGGAAGATCGATTTTTAGAGCTTTCAGGAATCGCCACACTGATTTCCACAGATACTGTACTAGTTTACAATCCCACCAACAGCGTAGAAGTGTACACTTTTTGCTACATCCTCTCCAGCAACTGTTATTTTTTGAGTTATTGATGACAGCCATTCTGACTGGAGTTAGGTGATATCTCAGTGTAGTTTTAATTTGCATCTCCTTGATGACTAGTGAGGCTGAACATTTTTTCATGTATCTGTTGGCTGCTCGTATATCGTCTTTTGAGAAGTGTCTATTCATATCTTTTGCCCACTTTATAATGGGGCTGTTTGTTTTTTTCCTTTCAGCACATTTGAGTTCCTTGTAAATCCTTGATGTTAGGTGTTCGTCAGACATGGTGTTGGCAAATACTTTTTCCCAGTCTATGTGCTGTCTCCCTGCTCTCTTTATGGTTTCTTTGGCTTTGCAGAAACTTGTCAGCTTAATGAGGTCCCACTTGTCTATCTTATCTCTTATGGCCTGTGCATTTTGGGTTTTGTTGAGGAATTGGTTGCCAGTTCCAACTTCCATAAGGCTGTCTTCTGCATTTTCTAAGGTTCTTATGGTTTAAGGTTTTACATTTAGATCTCTGATCCATTTAGAGTTAATGTTTGTGTATGGGGATAGATAGGGGTCCTGTTTGATTCTTCTGCATGTGATCAGCCAGTTTTCCCAGCACCATTTGCTGAATAGGTTCTTGTCTCCCCAGTGGTAGGTGGTGGAGTCTTTGTCGAAGATGAGTTGGTTGAGAAATTGAGGTTTTGCTTCTGGAATCTCAATTCTATTCCATTCTATATGCCTGTTCTTGTACCAATACCAGGCTATTTTGATTATTGCAGCTATATAATAAAGGTTAAAGTCTGGGTGTGTTATACCTCCTGCTTTGTTTTTATTTTTTATGTTTTGCTGAGGATTGTTCCAGCTATTCTTGGTCATTTATGTTTCCATATGAACTCCTGTATTGTTTTTTCTAGATCTGAGAAGAATGTTGCTGGCAATTTGAGGGTATTACATTAAATCTGTAGATTGCCTTAGGCAGGATGGATATCTTAACAATGTTGATTCTTCCAATCCATGAGCATGGGATGTTTTTCCACTTGTTTGTGTCATCTTTGATTTATTTGAACAGTGTTTTGTAGTTTTCATTGTACCGGTCTTTCACATCTCTGGTTAGGAAGATGCCAAGGTATTTCTTTCTTTCTTTTTTTTTGTGGCTATCGTGCATGGGATTATGCTTTTTATTTGGGTTTCTGTTTGTTTATTATAGGTGTAAAGAAATGCGATTGTCTTTTGCACATTTATTTTATACCCTGAGACTGCCAAAGACCTTTATCAGGGCAAGGAGGTTTTTGGCAGATTCTCTTGGGTTTTCAAGGTGTACAATTATGTCGTCTGCAAAGAGAGATAACTTGACTTCTGCTTTTCCTATTTGGATACCCCTGATCGCCTTCTCTTCTCTTATCTAGCTAGGACTTCCAAAACTATACTAAAAAGGAGAGGTGAAAGTGGGCATCCTTGTCTTGTTCCAGTTTTCAGGGGAAATGATTCCAATTTTTGTCTGTTTAGGAGTATACTGGCTGTGGGTTTCTTATAGATGACTTTTACTATTTTGAGGTATGTACCACCTGTGCCTAGGTGTTTGAGGGTTTTTATCAAGAAGGGGTGCTGTATTTTATCAAAAGTTTTTCTGCATCTAATGATGTAATCATGTGGTTTTTGTTTTGACATCTTTGATGTATTTAATTACGTTTATGGTCTTATGAATGCTGAGCCAGACTTGCATCACAGGGATGAAGCCTACTTGGTCGTGATGGATGATTTTTGAGATGTGTTGTTGAATCTGGTTTGCTAGTATCATGTTGAGAATTTTAGCATCTATGTTCATCAAAGACATTGGCTTGTAGTTCTCTTTGTTAGGTCTTTACCTGGCTTGGGTATCAATGTGATGTTAGCTTCATATAATAATTTGGGGAGAGTTCCATCTTTTCAATTGCCTGGAATACTTTCAGTAGGATTGGTATCAATTCCTCCTTGTATGTCTTGTAGAATTCTGCTCAAAAGCCATCTGGTCCAGGACTATTTTTTTGTAGGTAGTTTTCTTATGACATAGTCAATTTCCTTTATTGTTATTGGCCTATTTAGGGTCTCAATTTCTTCTTGTTTCAACCTAAGGAGGTTGTATGTTGTCAGAAAGTCCTCCACTTTCTTTAGGTTTTCATGTTTGTTTCCATACAAGTGTACATAGTAGTCTCCAATGATCTTTTGTGTTTCTTCAGGGTCAGTTGTGACTTCATCTTTTGTGTTTCTGATTGTGTTTTTTCAGATATTTCTCTCTTTTTCTTGGTCAGTCAAGCTAGGGGACCATCAATCTTGTTTATCCTTTCAAAGAATCAACTTTTTGTTTCATTGATTTTTTTGAATTTTCTTTTTGTTTTCTATGTCCTGGATTTGGGCTTTTATTTTGGTGATCTGAATTCTTCTGCTGAAGTTAGGGTTTTGAAGTTCTTGCTTTTCCAGCTTCTTTAGATGACTTGTTAGGCTGTTAATTTTTGATCCTTCCATTTTCTTCATGTGCATTTGTAGAGATATGAATTCCCCTCTTACTACTGTTTTCATGGCATCCCAGAGGCTTTGGTAAGATGTTTCTTCATTTTCATTTGTTTCCAGGTATCTTTTGATTTCTGTTTTGATTTCCATGTTGACCCAGGAGTTGCTTAGCATCATGCTGTTTAGTGTCCATATCTTTGTGGGTTTGGGGGGAACTTTGCTGGTGTTGATATTTATTTTTATTCCACTGTGGTCTGAGAGGGTACATGGCAAAATTTCAATCTTTTGAAATTTGTTTGTGCTTGTTTTATTGCCAAGGATGTGGTCGATCTTTGACTATGTTCCATGCAGTGATGAGTAGAATGTATATTCTGTGGTCATTGGTGTATTGTTCTGTAGGTATCAATTAAGTCCATTTGGTCAAGAGTCAGATTGAGGTTCCAGATCTCCTTGCTGATTTTTTGTCTTGATGATCTGTCTAGGGTTGTGAATGGGGTGTTAAAGTCCCCAGCTATGAGAGTGTCAGAATCAATATCTTTTTTGAGTTTACCTAGAAGTGGCTTTATGAAAGTTGGTGCTCCTATGTTGGGTGCATATATGTTTAGGATAGATATTTCTTGTTGGTGGATTGAACCTTTTATCATTATGTAGTGGACTTCTGTATCTTTTTAAATTTTTGATAGCTTAAAGGGAATTTTTTCTGAGATTAAGATTGCAACTCCTCCTTTCTTTTTTATTCCATTCACCTGAAATTTTGCTTCCCATTCTCTTATTTTGATTCTGTGGGTATCCTTTCTGGTGAGGTGAGTCTCTTAGAGGAAATATATTGTTGCCTGATAATATTTTATCCATTTTGCCATTCTATGTCTTTTGAGTGGTGCATTTAGTCCATTCCAATTCAGGCTAAGTATTGAAATGTGAGCGCTTATCCCTGTCATGAGGTTCTTATAGAGTTGTTGCTGTTCCTGTTTGTTTGTTGTCTTTCTTTTGACTTTTGGGTTGATTTGTGTGTGTTTTACTCTTTTTCCTGTACTCTTGTGAAGAACGTTTTTGTTCTATTTTCCTTTTCTTCTGTGTTTAATACTTTCTTAAGTGTTTCTTGTAGGGGTGGTCTGGAGGCAGCGTAAGTCCTTAGGGATTGGATATATGGGAAAGATTTTAATTCTCCCTCACTGATGAAGCTTAGCTTGGCTGGGTTGGTTATTCTTGGTTGCAATTGTTTATCTTTGAGGACTTAAATATTGGACTCCAAGCTCTCCTAGCCTGAAGTGTTTCTATCGCTAAATCTGCCACTATCTAATTGGTCTTCCCTGGTAGGTAGTCTGAGCTTTTTCTTTTGCTGCCTTTAGGATTTTTTCTTTTATACTACTTTGTTTAGGCAAATTATTATATGTCTGAGAGTCAATCTTCTCATTTCTTGCCTTGCAGGGGTTCTCTAAATCTCTTGTGTTTGAATTTTCGCATCACTGATGAGATAAGGGAAGTTTTCTTGAATAATTTCTTGGAATGTTTGTTCCAGGATGGTCTCTTTCTCTCTTTCTGCCTCAGGAAGTCCAATTACTCTTAGGTTCGGTCTCTTGAAGTAATTGCTCATCTCTTGAATGTTTTATTCTGTCTTTTTAAGCTTCTTTTCTATGTTTTGACAGTTTAGGTTAGTTCTACATTTTGGTCTTCAAGCTCTGAGATTCTTTCTTCTGCTTGGCTAATTCTGCTTTCCATGCTTACTAGTTTGTTGTTTATTTCAATCACAGTATTCTTTACTGCTGTTATCTCAGTTATCAGATCCTTCTTATTTTCCTCTGGTCTCTCCTCAAATCATTTTAATCTCTCTATTAATGTCTTGATATCTGGATTTGTAGTTTGAGATCAGTCATTCTGGGGACTCTTCATTGTGTGTATTCTGAAGTCTGTTTTCTCAGTGTCTGACCTCCCAGGGGTCTGTGAGAGACCCATATTCTTCTTTGGGTTTTTCTTCATTTGTGTAGGTTTTCTTCTACTCCATTCTCTCCTCCTCCCACTTTAATTCTGTTTTTCATAGCTGGCTGGCTTGCTTTTACTACTTTTTGTTCAATCTCCTGTTCTTCCTTAAGTAGATCTCTGACCTGTTCACTTCTGAAGTTGGACTGTAGGTTGGGGCTGTACTTTTTGTAGTTTTAAGTTTTAATGGGGGAAGGGGAGGAAGCTGTGATTCAGAATCTATCTGCAGATCCCAGTGTACACTGACAGGTGAATCCCTGGAACTCACTTCCCACTGCCTTATAATCTGTCCATGCAGTGGGGGTTTAGGTTTGCTCCCTGGAAGAAAGTAAGGTAAGAAAAAGAAAAATAATGGAAGAAGGAAGGGGGATCAGGAGGATGTTGGAGAGAGAGAAGAGCAAGAGGGAAAAGAGACAGACATACCAACTAACAAATTAAAAGTGGCACAAAGACAAAAAAGAGTAAAAAACAAAAACAAAATCCTTAAAGAATTCAGGTAATCATACAAACATATGGTCCAACAAAATCCTGCCTTTTGATATATTCTTCTCCTACACAAATATGGAGTCACAAATGAATAGAAAGAAAAAAGAAGAAAAAAAATCAATAAAATAACAAAAGCAAAGTAAGTATGAAAACGTTGCCAAAACCAGAATGAAAGAGGGGGCAAAAATGAAATCAACAAGCAAACAAAAGTAAGCAAAACAGTCAAAAAAAATAAATCAATCAATCAAAACAAGAAACCCAACTGGTTCTGAGGTCTTTTCTGTATGTCCAAAGTCCCTTCAGCTCTGATCGCTAGCCCCTCTCCTCTGCTCTCCTTGCAGGCAGATAGTGTTACTCATAGCTTGCATCATTTGCAGCAGGCTTACTTTGGGAGGAGGATGAATCAGATCTGTGTTTCCTTGGCTTACTGTCAGGTCTGCCACACAGACTTGAGTTGTCTGTGGCTGATTCAGCATAGGGGAGGAGCTTCTGTCTCTCCAGTTTGATATGATTAGCTTAGGCAACATGTTGGAGGCTGCGGAGTTGGATGGAGCAATGCAGATCTCTGCCTGTAAATAGCTTCAGTGGGTGGCTCCTCACCAGGCATGGGATCCTCTCCAGCTTTCCCCAATCCTCTCTCTCTGATGATCATATCCAGAGTTCCAGCTGATCTGTTATGACAAGTGGTGGTGTGGGCCCAGCACCAGGCTTTCCAGTGAAAGCAGTGAGATAGCCAGGCAATGCAGGTCGATATGACACAAGTAGCTTGGGGTGGAGGAGGAAGCCAGGAATTCCATGGAACTAGGAGCTGAGGGCTGCAGTGGTGGCACAGTGCCAAGGACCAACTGCAGCAGTCACCCTTTGCGGTGGCAGTAGTGAGCTGTGTGGGACCAGCTGTAGCTGCTAACCTTTGTGGAGATTTTCACAGATTGACTTGTCCTGTTGCCATCTTGCCCCCCGCCCAACCCCCTTTTTTATTGTTTTTATTGCTGAGTTCTACATCCTGAATATGGGGCTCTTTTCAAGTATTTGATTCAACAACATTTTCTCTCATTCTGTGAGTTCACATTTCATTTTTTGCATCATGTCTTTTGATGCACAAAAGTTTTTAATTCTGAAGATGTTCAATTTATCTATTTGTATAGTCACATTTGCTTTGGGTGTCATATCTAAGGAAATGTCTAACTAAAGATTATGAAAATTTATTACAACTTTTCTTCTACGAGTTGTGTAGGTTTAGCTCGAACACTGAGGCCTATGATTTATTTCCAGTAATTGTTAAACAAGGTTTGGAATTATAGGCTCAAATTTATTTTTTTAAATGAAGATAAATAGTCATGCCTGCATCACTGGTTGAGA
This sequence comes from Carlito syrichta, assembly GCF_000164805.1. Taxonomy (NCBI): domain Eukaryota; kingdom Metazoa; phylum Chordata; class Mammalia; order Primates; family Tarsiidae; genus Carlito; species Carlito syrichta. The sequence goes on from NW_007257572.1 coordinate 202,826, forward strand.
ATATTAGTTTTTCTTTACGGAATTCTTTGCACCCCTGTCAAAAACCAATTAACCAATAAATATGAGTTTATTTCTGGGCTTCAGATTGTACTTCAGTGATGTATATTTCTATCTCTATGCCAAGGCTATACTGTCATAGTACTTTTATCTTTGAAGTTGGAAATCAGGAACAGAGAATAATATAACTTGACTTTCCTGTTTCAAATATTATTTTGATTATTACTTGTCTTTTACATTTCCACATGCATTTTAGGATCAACTTTTCAGTTTTTTAAATTTTAAATTGAGGGGTACAGTTAAGGGTTAGGTATACAAATATTCATTGTGAAGATACCTTTTTTGATGAGGTGTGCCCCCCCCTTCCCCAGGCAGATTTCAACTACTGTCAATCCCACCTCCCTGTGCCCCCCCTGCAGTTTCCGGCTACTGTAAATCCTTTTCTTATAGTATTACAGTAGTTGTTCAAGGTCCACTTATGATTGAACACATGTGATACTCAGATCTTTGTTTCTGTGAAAGATCTCTCTAATTCCATCCAGGTTGCTGTGAAGTTCATGATTTTGTTCTTCCTTATTGCTGTGCAATATTCCATTGTGTATATGTGCCACATTTTTTTTATCCAGTCCTCTTTTGTTGGGCAGCACAGTTGGTTCCATGTTCTTACTATTGTGAACAAGGCTGTGATAAACATTTGTGTGCAGGTATCTTTTTTACAGAGTGATTTGAGTTCTTCTGGGTATATTCCCAGTAGGGGAATTGTGGGGTCATATGGAAGGTCAAGTTTTAGAACTTTTAGGAATTGCTGCACTGTTTTCCACAGGGGCTGTACTACTTTACACTCCCACCAACAGTGTAGAAATGTTCCCTTTTTGCCACATCCTCTCCAGCATCTGTTATTTTTTGAGTTATTGATGATGGCCATTCTGACTAGAGTTAGGTGGTATCTTAGTGTAGTTTTAATTTGCATCTCCTTGGTGATTAGTGAAGCTGAATATTTTTTTCATGTATCTGTTGGCTGCTCATATGTCTTCTTTTGAGAAGTGTCTATTCAAATCTTTTGCCCACTTTGTAATGGGGCTGTTTGTTTTTTCTTTTCAGTGAGTTTGAGTTCCTTGTAGATCCTTGATGTTAGGCCTTTGTCAGACATGGAGCTGGCAAACATTTTTTTCCCAGTCTGTGGGCTGTCTACCTGCTCTTTTGATAGTTTCTTTGGTTTTGCAGAAGCTTGTCAGTTTAATGAGGTCCTGCTTATCTATCTTATCTTTTTTTTTTTTTGAGTTGGAGTTTCACTCTGTCCCCCAGACTGGATTGCAGTGGCCGCTCCCGGCCACCACAGCCTCAACCTGCTGGGCTCCAGCGATCCTTCCGCCTCAGCCTTCCGTGTAGCTGGAATTACAGGTGCATGCTACCATGCCTGGCTAATTTTTTTTTTTTATTTTATTGTAGAGATGAGGTCTCACCTGCCCAGGTGGGTCTCGAACCCGCAGGCTCAGGCAATCCACTCACCTCAGCCTCCCAAAGGCGCGAGATTACAGGCTGAGCCACCGAGCCCGGCTCTATCTTATCTCTTATGGCATGGGCACTTTCGGAGAATTTTTAGGGATTACATTGGATCTGTAGATAATTTTGAGGAATATTACCATGTTAATAATATTAAGTATTACTATTCATAAGCAGGGGACATTTTCAATTTGAGATATCTTTCAGCAATGTTTTGTAGGTGTCAGAATACAAGTTTTGCACTTTTTTGGTTAAATTTATTCTACGTATTTCCTTCTTTTATCTACTTTAAGTGGGATTGTTTTCCTCAGTTTATTTGGGTAGTTAATTGTCAGTGTGAAAAAATATACTTGATTTTTGTACTTTGATCTTATACACTGCAGTATTGCTGAACTCTCATATTAATTCTAGTAGTATTCAGTGGATTTCTAAGGTTTTCCATAAGCTAGATTGTATCTGCAAATATAGATTGCTTTATTTCTTTCTTTCCAATCAGGATGTCTGTATTTCTTTTTCTTGCAAAACTGAGCTAGAATCTCAAATACTATGTTGAACAGAAGTGGCTAGAACAGACAGACATCTTTGTCTTTGTCTTGTTTCTCATCTCAGGACAACGTTTTTGGCCTTTTACTATTGAGTGCTATGTTTCCCCGTACATTCCATTTATCAGGTTGAGAAAGTTTCCTTCTATTATAGCTTTTGAGTTTTTTTTTAATAAAAGAACATTGGATTTATTTAAAGTTTCTTTTTTCTGTTGAGATAATCATGCATCTTTTTTTCTTTATTCTAGAGACACAGTATATTATGTTAATTTTTGAATATTAAACCCACTCTGAATTCCTAGGATAAATTCTAATTGGTGATGATGTCTAATCATTTTTATATGATATGGATTCAGTATGCCTGTATTTTGTTGAGAATTTTTGCATCTATAAATTTATGCTGTTCTTTTCTTGTGATATCTTTGGTTTGGGTATCAGAGTGATACTGGTCTCATAAAATGAATTAGGACATGTTCCTTCTTCTTATTTTTGTAAGACTTTGTTGAGAATTTTTATTAACTCTTTTAGAATATTTGTTAGAATTTAAAGGGTGTGTGTGTGTGGTGGCTTCTGCCTGTAATCCCAGCACTTTGGGAGTCTGAGGTGGGAAGACCTTCTTGAATAAGAAGTTCGAGATCAACCTGGGGAACATAGTGAAACCCCATCTATTAAAAACAAGATTAAAAAGAAATTATTACTGAAACTATCTCATTCTGAGATTTTTCTTTTTGAAAAGTTTTTTTACATTACTAATTCCATTTTTTTATATATTACAAGCATATTCAAATTTTTGTTTTGTCTTCAGTTTTGGTATTCAGTAATTTAGATATGACAACTTATCTAATGCATGGCATACAGTTGTTCATAATATTTTCTTATCATCCTGAATTACTGCATAGTGTCTGTAACATTAGTTGTAATATCCCTTTCATTCCTGATTATAGTGATGAGTCTTCTCTTTTTTCTTTATTCAACCTAGATAAGGATTTGTAAATCCTGTTGACGTTTTCAAAGACGTAACTTTCGACTTTCTTTTCCCTTCTATTTTTTTAATACTCTATGTCATTAAATTCTGCTTTAATCTTCATGATTTCCTTCCCTTCTCTTTGCTCTAGATTTAGTTTATTCTTTTTTTCCAGTATATTGATATAGAAGATTAATTTATTGATTGGGAATATTTAAAATGTATAAGCATTAGCAACAATAAATTCTTTCTAGACATTGCTTTGTCTTCATAATGATTGTATGTTGTGTTTTATTTTTGTATTTCTCAAATCAAACTCATATTTTCCTTGTGATTGTTTAGGTACATGTTGTTTAATTTTTGCATTTTTTGTGAATGTCCCTAATTTCCTTCTGTTGCTGACTTTTAATTCCAAAAGAAGTTAGAACAATGAAAGTAATTGCAGAACTTGCTTTCTATGATTGCAATTTCTTTTAATTCATTGAGACTTGTTTTATGGCTTAACTTTTGGTGTATCCTGGAGAATGTTCCATATTACTTGACAAGAAAGCGAATACTGTTGATTGGAGTGTCTTTCCATAACAGTTAGTTTCTGTTGTTTTTCAAGTCTTTATTTCCTTGATCTTCAACTTGGTGGTTCTTTCCATGTTTCAATGTGAGGTATTGAAGTCTCCAACTGTTATCAATGTATTGTCTATTTCTTCCTCTAACTGTGTCAGTGCTTATTCCATACATTTTTAATTGTTTTTAGGTGCATATGTAATTCTTTTACTTACCAATTTACTTATAAGTTTATCATTATGGTATCATTTTTTCGTAGCAAAATCTTTATCTTAAACTCTATTTTGTCTGATATTTGTGTAATCATTCTTGCTTTCTCGTAGTTGCTGTTTGAATGGCATATAATTTTTCATCCTTTTACTTTTAGCCTATTTATCTCTAAATATAAAGCGTTTCCCTATACAGTTGGATGTTTTAAAAATCCAGTCTTATAATCTCTGCCTTTTGATTAGTTTGTTTTGTTTAATCTAGTTATATTTAATGTTGTTGTTGATATGGTTGAGTTGGCTTTTTTTTCTATTTTGGCTTTGGTTGTCTATATGTCTCATTTTTTAAATTCTTCTTTTCCTATTTTAACTCTTTCTTTTTCATTTAGTGGATCCAGTAGAATCTTTTGATAGCCATTCTAAACTTAGCTGGGTTATGTTGTGCCCAAATCTGTTGAGTAGATGATTATTGTTATATTATAAGGACTTCTTTAGGCCTAGAGTTTGCTAACCAAAATTACCAACAGAATATATTAGTTATACAGGAATATCCAAATAAATTCCTAAGCGTTGATCAAAATAATGCATAATTCAGAATGTAACTATTCAAAAGTCTACTTCAAACACAATGTTACATATATTTTATTATTTATATTTAATAATGGAATATTTATTTCTTTGATGAACTTTATTCAGTACTTTCCTCATTGTCATAGAGTTCACCTGTTATAAAAATAAACACATAAATAAATTTAAAATGTATTAAATAAGTATCTATTAGTAACAGAAGTTATAATTTTTAATCCTTACAGTACTTTGAAACGCTTAGGCACAATAAGAAAAGATAAGATTTCCTAACCGGGCTCAGTTGCTCAGCCTGTAATCCCACGCCTTGGGAGGCTAAAGTGAGTGGATTGCCTGAGCCCACGGGTTCAAGACCCACCTGGGCAACTTGGCGAGACCTCATCTCTACAATAGATCAAAAAATTAGCCAGGCATGGTAGCATGTGCCTGTAGTTCCAGCTACTTGGAAGGCTGAGGTGGAAGGATTGCCGGAGCCATGCAGGTCAAGGCTGCGGTGGCCAGGAGTGTGCCACTGCACTCCAGTCTGGGTGACAGAGTGAGACCCCAACTCAGAAAAAAAAAAAAAAAGATTTTCTCTGGGTCAAATATGTTGATTACATCTTGCATTAGGACTAATTTGGAGTGATGTAGTAATTCTAGTTTGATTCCTATGAGTATTTATTTACTTTACCCATAGAATCATATTTCAATTTACTTGAATTTTGAAAATCCATAGCCTCATTTTATTTCATTCTGGAAAAAAGTGCAAACTTAGTTTATAAGAATAAAAGGAACTGAATTTTCAAGCACTTTATTCTTATAACAAAAATGTATAAAAATATTGCCCTTATATAAAGACTTATAGATAACCTTTCATTTCCAAGATTACACATTTTTCTCATTTCCTGAGTTACATTTACTGAAACGCTAGGAAAATGAAGCTGTTCAGATCACAATTATCCCTACCATTTTAGCAATGACATTATTATAAATTCACCTGTAATGTGAGTGAAATTGATGTAACAGAACCATGTCGTTAGCTTAAAAAAATGAGCAGATAGGAAAAGAGAAACAGGAGGCGGGCAGCTCAACAGCAATACCGTTTTATTCTAAGGAGGAAAACCTGCAGAGTGGGATTCCAGATGAGACTGAAGCCCACCACTTACAATCTAGAGCAGTTATAAGATTTGCAGGAGGTGGTGGAAATTTTGTGGTTGGTTTTGAAGGGAGTAACTAAGGCTTGTGGTTAGGTAAGTTGAGAGGAAGCCTTGTGGCTAGGCTAGGTGTAATAGACAGCAGAATGTTTTGTAGTTTTGGCCTAGTTGGTAATTTTCCATCCTGGGATAGCTAGCAAAATGGCAGGGACCATTTAAGATGATGTCTCTCAGGCTAATACATGTCAAGTAACTAGCCTATTATGTTTAAATCAAATTCTATTGATAGACTGTACATATAAACTGTCTTCTGAAATTTGATGAATAGCAACACTTATGTAGAGAGATACAATAAAAAGAATTTTATTATGCATTGTGAGTTTTCCATTAAAGAAGAATATCTTTATAACTTTAGCTTGTTATGATATTTAAAGTTAATGCCTCTTATTATTTTTTCCTGTGTAGGACATTATTATGTGCAGGTTTCCTGCTCTAAGATCATAATTAAAATTTTGTGATATATAATAATCAGAGTAACTGACCAGTGTCTCCAATATTTTTTCAATCAACATTGATCAATTGTGGCACCAATGTTTTAAATGTTCTTCAGTGAATATAGGCATTTTAAGCAATAGGTCTAGCAATTTTATTAAGTCTACTCTTTGATTTTTTGAATATTATAAATGGAATCTTCCCGTCATTGCTTTTATAGCTGTATATGGTTGTATACAAAAATGTTTTTCTTTTTGCATTTTAAATATGGTGACAATCACCCTATTGAATGTACTTATGATTTGAAATAGGTTCTTTGTTGTTTTGACTAGGTTTTCAAGGCTTGCAATGGTTTTTTGTTTTTTTTTCTTTTGAGTTGGAGTCTCACTCTGTCACCCAGACTGGAGTGCAGTGGCTGCTCCTGGCCACCACAGCCTCGACCTGCTGGGCTCCAGCTATCCTTCCGCCTCAGCCTTCCAAGTAGCTGGAACTACAGGCGAGCGCTACCACGCCCAGCTCATTTTTTGATTTATTGTAGAGATGATGTCTTGCCAAGTTGCCCAGGCGGGTCTCGAACCCGTGGTCTCAGGCAATTCACTCACCTCAGCCTCCCAAGGCACGGGGTTACAGGCTGAGACACCGAGCCCGGCTTGCAATGGTATTAATATCATATTCAGATATATTTATTCCCTCATTAAGATTCCTATTTCTTTCATTTTGATTTATTTTTGTCCTACATTGTCTACAACTTCCTGAAGTAAGTGTTAATAGTAATGATAGAAGCTCCCTTGTCTTCTTTCTAATTTATTTGGCAATGATTTGATATTTTGCCACAAATCAAGATTTTAGACATTGTTTTCTTAAGAAACATAATAAGTTCACTAAGTGTTATCATGTTTTGATTTTGCTTCAGGCTTAATTTTTAGTAATAAATAATTCTAGTTTTCATTAAATGTTTTTTGAGTACCTCTCAAGTTGGTTATGTATAGTCTTTGTTCCTTAATTTGCTGATATGTTGAATTAAATTAATGACTTTCTTAATGTTGTTCTCTATTCCTAGAATAATATCATTTGGTCATAATACTGCTGAAACTTATTTTACCTAGGCCTTTGACAATTTTTATTTAAATACTATATTTAAGTACATATTTTATTGCTATTTTTCCTGAATCTTCTTTTTCTATATAGGAAAGAATTGGTTAAATAGTGTATGTGTGTATTTTCTTCTTTACTGAAGCAATTTACACATGAAATTACCTAATTTCCATCTTCTACCCACCACTTTTGATAAAAGTTAACACACATCAAGTAAGAGAAATAGTGTAACACTATTTTATGACCATGCAAAATAAATATTTTGTGTTTACTTGTGTTAGGCAATTTGCTCTTTAACTTTGGTCTTAGATTTTTTTAAAAAAAAAGAATATACAATATTTCCGATTTATCAGTGGACTGTTTGGATTTTTAAAATATACAATCATTATTTTCTGAAAAGAATGGCATTTTCTCTTTCTAATGTATGCCTCATGTTTTCTTTTGGCTTCCTTGTTTTGCTAAGACCTTCAGTGCAGTATTGATAAATACTGATGATAAATATTTTTCTCTTGTTCCTAATGAAAATATTAGTAATGTCTCACCATTAATTTATTTTTGTTTCAATTTAAGTGTAATATAATTTTTGTGGTAAATATTTGCTGTTTTCACTGCATTTAAATATACGATTCAGTGGCGTTAAGTACATTCCAAATGTGCAACCCTCACTGCTATTTCCATAACATTTTCATCATTCCAGTCAGAAACCCTGCTGATGTTCTGAGAGTCTGAGCTGCAAGTAATAAAAATAAAGAATAGCAATGTGCACTGGTGTACAGTAGCTATGCGTGCAAAGTGTTAAGGTGACAAGAGCAAGGAGCAAGTGAATTTGTTGACAGGTTTGAGAAAGTTCCAGAGGAGACATGAGGTAAGTTTGACTTTAAAAACATGAGCAAGCCAGACTCGGTGGCTCAGCCTGTAATCCCGCGCCTTTGGGAGGCTGAGATGAGTGGATTGCCTGAGCCCGCGGGTTCGAGACTCGCCTGGGCAGCGAGACCTCATCTCGACAATAAATCAAAAAATCAGCCGGGCATGGTAGTGCATGCCTGTAATTCCGGCTACTCGGAAGGCTGAGGCGGAAGGATCGCCGGAGACCAGCAGGTCGAGGCTGCGGTGACCGGGAGCGGCCACTGCACTCCAGTCTGGGCGACAGAGCGAGACTCCAACTCAAAAAAAAAAAACAACAAAAAAACAACAACAACAAAAAAAACATGAGCAGATTAGCAACAGGTGAAGGGAACAGCACAGACTATTACAGGCCATCAATCCATTAGAAACAAAGATCAAGAGGAACTGAAGTTCATGCTAAGTTTATGAAGCTGAAAGTAATCCGGTAGACAGTGGGTGAGGAGAATAGATGAAACTGCAAGAAGCGAGATTTTAGAGGATTTTGAAAACCAAAGTTAAACTTCATCTTATTAGCCCCAAGAAGTTTATTTTCTATTTTTCATCTGTTGCATGAGATGTAAATTACCTTTGTTTCTGGAGAATACTATGACAGCATTGTAGTTTGAGAAAGGAGGTAAAAAGACAGGTAGAATTGATGCCACCATGGTGAAGAACCAATATAGGTGAGTGGCAGTGGAAACGCAAAGAATGATAGGTATTTTAGCATTAAACTCTAGTACCCCACTATCCCTCATATTTCTTTCCCTGCCTGTCTTGCCAGTCTTCTTTCAAACTGGGGCACTCTTCATTCCTTCAGTCACTGCTGAAAAGTTACCGCCCTACAACACAGCATAGATTTTGCTATTCTCCTCCTCAAAACTACGGATGTCCCTTATCCCTACCCGAGAGAAAATAATCCCATTTTTTTAACTTCACATTCAAGAGCCTGGTGATATAACCCCATTACCTTTCTAGACTCGTTATATTTCTAAATTAATCCTGTGTTTATAAAAGTAGCTTCTACCTCTCTCTGAAACTACTCTTTATTATTGGCTTTATTTTGCCTTTGCTTCACTCAATAATCTGCTATTAATTCTTAAAAACTCAAGCTAAATATCATCTCTTTAATAATACTGCATCAAATGTATTCAGTGAGATGTAGTCTCTTCTAAATTATCATAATGTTCTGCTTACATTTTTTTCCCTCATGTGAGGAGTTACTGTATAAACTGTTTTCCAGACAAAAACTCTATATGACATCTATGTCTTTATTTTATGGCCAAGTCTCTCATAGCATATAAATGTTTATAAATGTTTAGTGAATAAAAGACTTCATGCATCTGTTTGTGTTCCACTATATCAGTATAAAGCTCACATTTTTACAGTGGACTAATAATGCCCTGCCTAACCTGGGCTGCATGTCTGTCCAACTTCATCTACCACCAGTTACCTTTTTAATGGCCGTTCACCTGAAGTTTGGGCACACATTACAACTTTTATATTTAGAAGTAAAGATTCCTACTTTCCTTCCTCTGTAGGAATTGTTGTAATGTTCTGCTACCGGGAATCCTTGGCTACTCCTTATTATGCAGATCTCAACATCCTCAATGAGGCCTTCCTCAAATGTTCCATTTTCCCTCAATCACATCAGGTCTTTTTATTTTTTTTCATCCTTCTTTCCCTCTTCTTCCTCCTTCTCCTCTGCCTCTTGCTCCTACTCTTCCTCCTCTTCCTCCTCCTCGTCTCCCTCCTTCTTCTTTTCTTGCATATTATCACTACCTAAACTGTAGTTTATACTTTTAAATTAGTATTTATTTTTTTTCTACCATTCCTGAAATCTAAGCTCTACTACAGCAAAAATTGTGTCTATTGTCATTACCCACATAATACTTGGAGCTGTAATAACTTTTAAACCTCAGCACTCACTCTATACATATTTGTTGAATGAGTTATATGTATCATACTTTTCAAACTCTTCTAACTAAATCTAAAATGTCCAACAAGTTGGAAATGAGAATACAAAAAGTGAAGCTATTTTTATTCCAAACTTAGCTTCCTCTAAACCTACTGTAGGAGATCAATTGATCAAATTATTTTAGAAGAAAGTTTAATATCCAATAGGCATGATGATCAAATCAGACATTAAGAGTTATAATCTATGAATTATCTAAAATTTTCAAATTAATTACCTTTCCATTTGAGAAAACATACTAGCATTACTTGAAAAATCAGTTCTAGGAACTGGTTCTCATCCCCCTGAGGATGAGCAAGAGTCTTTATGGGTGTTCTCTTTTGCAGAGGCTCTCAAGGACCAAACTGCCCCCTCGCCATCTTGCTGGAAGTCCCTGCTAAGACTAAACGGTGGAGGTAGCTGGGCAAGCTTGGCTCTTCATTCATGCCGCTGACTCAGTGCTGGTGGATTCCACACAACATCCCAGTTACTTGGTATCATTAATTTTATTTATTTTATTTATTTATTTATTTTTTTGAGTTGGCGTCTCACTCTGTCACCCAGACTGGAGTGCAGTGGCACACTCCCGGTCACTGCAACCTTGACCTGCTGGGCTCCAGTGATCCTTCTGCCTCAACCTTCCAAGTAGCCGGAATTACAGGTGCGCACTACCACTCCTGGCTAATTTTTATTTTTATTTATTGTAGAGATGAGGTCTTGCCAAGTTGCCTGGGTAGGTCTCAAACCCACAGGCTCAGACAATCCACTCGCCTCGGCCACCCAAAATGTGGGAATTACAGGCTGAGCCACTGAGTCCAGTCAACTTAGTATTAGTAAAACATTGTTTTCTCATGAGGAAAAATATGCCTAGAGAAGATGAAAAAATTACCAAGTTCATGCAACCTGAAATTTGGCAATTAAAAAAATTCAAATATAGTTTACTTTAAGTCAGTATTCTTAATCATTAAATCATACTGCAACTTTACTAGAACTATGCCAGCAAAAAGAAGTATGGCAACCTATGCAAGAGTCAGTCATTGCTTATCACAAGACTAATTACTGGGGAACATTGTAAACTTGCTACAACTAATCTGCATGATTAGACCACAGAAGCAGGACTCAACATTTTTCATTATTCTAACATGTGTTTTGTTAAAACACAGTTTATACCTATCGTTATGTTTTACAAATATTTCCTTGTGATCTTTGATATGTTTGTAAAATTTATATTAGTTTCCAAATTTTATCCTGAGTACCATAAAACCTTAATGCTAAACAACTATTAAGGAGTTTGTGATGCAGAGGAAAGAATTAGTATATGACAATTCACACTAAGGTATATGATGACTCATATTCATCTACATACACACACTCACACATATATTTTTAATGAATGACAATAATGAAATTTAGTTATTATCATTTCCATTTTACAAAGATAAGCAAGAAATAACAGCCATAACATAGGCAGTTAACAAACAACCAAATAAAAGAGAAACAGATAAATAATTCAGGGAAGGATAGTAAGCAATCACTCTTCCCTGGGGCGAGCAGAGCAGTCTCTCTCTGTGTGTGGTATTTTAGCTGGGTCTGAAAAGGTCATCTCAGAGGTAAGCACAGCTGCAAAAGCAGGTGTAAAACTAGGGAAAAGTACTAAAATATCATGTCATTAGCTGCCCAAGAAAAGGCGATAGCACAGTTAAACACAGCTGAAAAATAAGCTCTTTTTTGCCCTTCAATTCTTTTTGATCTTTTCTTTTAAGTTATCTGTTCTTTAAACAGAGATTTGGTATTTTTCAGATTTGATATTTATAAACTGAAATATCAATCTCATTTTAGTTTATTCAATATCATCCTTCCTCTGAAATATATCTTCTTATAGATTTTGAATAATCAAAGTAAACTGCATAGTAGTATTGACTTCACAAGATTTCCCACCGGAGTCTTTTTCCCTTTAATTCCTGGAATAATCAAGCAATTTGGAAAACAGTGTTCTAAAACAAGATGATTAGATGAGTTTTTGCTACTTTCAGGGAAACAATGAGTTGATTTTTTATTTATCTGTCATTTTTATGTAGTGGCCTAGGATACTATTTTCCCTGAATTACTAATGACAAATATAAACTTAATGAGTCAAATAGATCATTAAGCATAGAACCATCTGGGATACAGTTAATACTAAATTAGACAAAGGTACTGTGGTATAATGAGAAATAAATTGGGTTTTGTTTTTGGATTGCTGGACCAGAATTCCTGAAACCTTTAGAAGTGTCTTCTATTTCTTTCCAGAAGAGGGATTCAATTTTAGAACACATGTAGGAAGTTGCTTTTCATACCAAATTATCCCTCCATTACTAAATAATAGGCAGACCAAAGCAGATATCAAAGCGCAAAATAAAGTTTATTACCATACATTTAAGAAAACATAGTTAGTAGTAGTAGTAGTAGGCATTTGTAGACCGTATTTCAGAGAAACCATTTTTAAAAACTTGACACAGAGGATAACAATCATATTTAAAATTAACTTTAGGCCCAAGTATATTTGTTCATGTCTGTATACCCAGTACTTTGGGAGGTCAAGGTGGGACAATTATTTGAGCCTAGGAGTTCAGACCAACTTGGGAAACACAGCAAGTTCTTGTCTCCACAAAAGATAAAATTAGCCAGGCATAGTGGTATGTACTTGCAGCTCTTGCTACTTGGGTGAGAAGGGTGAATTGCTTGAGCCCAGGATGTTGAGGCAGCAGTAAACTATGATTGTGCCACTGTACTCCAGTCTGGGTAACAGAGCGAGACTTCATTTAAAAAAATAAAGTTAAAAATAAAATTAACTGTAATATACAAACACTAAGAAATGCAAACAGTAGCAAAGGTGTATTAAAAAAACATGGCTCCCCCAATATAAATTATTAAAGATAAAAGCATCAATAGACATGCAGAAGTGAATCAGAAGACCCTTAAAACATGGAAATAAAATGCTGGATCAGAAAAAAAAAATCAAAACCACATTTGGTCAAGGGTTATCAGCAAATCTTAATGTAGAAGATTAAAAAACAGTATAAAAATGTTTCTATATATTCACTTAATGTTTTTATATACAACAAATACGAAGTTTATTGTATAACTGATCTGCCTGCAGGAACTGGGCCAACTTATCTCTTGCCTCATCCTTACCAACAACAGCAATTGGTAGCCCACAGTGGTCACAACAGGGGAGTCAGGTGGGCCAACTCATTCCCCACACCACACATTCTGACACTCTGCTCACAATATCAAAGTAAATCCTGGAACAGGACGCATCTCCTGCTTCACAGATTACCTGCCTAAGTGGGCAGGCCGATTCTGCTGCAGTGTCAGCGGAACAAGGGTCCTGAGACATACCTGGGAAGCAGATGGGCCAACCTCTCAGAGTGGCAGCATCAACAGAGTCTGGGTAGGATCCATCTAGCTCATTCCCATTGGGAAGCACAATTGGGCACCTGCAGACAACAAAGAGGGGTAAAAAAACCAAAATATGATTGCCAAGGCTGTGAAAACTAAGCTGTCATAGAAACTAGAGTTCACAAAAGTAAAACAGGACTTACATGCTAAGTTAATAATAGTGTGACTCCCTGCTAAAATAGGAGTTTTAAACACGATCAAAAATCTTCCATGAAAGTGTGCAAAATGTCAAGGATACAACTGATAGAACTAAGAAAAACACAACTTGACAGAGAAAAAATCAATTGACATCAACTCAGAGATTATTCACATGTTAGAATTACGTGACTGAGATTTTTAAACAGTTATTATAAAAATGCTTTAGGAAGTAGTTACAAATTCTATTGAAACAGGTAAAAAAAAGAAAATCTTAGAAAAGAGAGTTATAAAAACAAGTGAATGAAAATATTAAAATTGAAAAATATAATAACGAAGTAAAAATCTCAATGGATATTCTCAAAAGTAAAGATGACATAAGATAAAATCAGTAAACTAGAGGAAAGATCAATAGCTTACTCATCCTGAATAGCCATATTACCACTAAACAAATTTCATCTGTAACTTTTAAACTCCCCCTCTCCAGAAATCTTAGGATTAATTTTTTACCAGCAAATTTTAAAAATCAACAAATTTAGTCAATTTCTTTCGGTACATAGAAGAGGAAAAAATATTTGACTCATTCTGAGGCCAATATGACCTTATTCCAAAATGACACAAAAATAGTAGGAAAAAATACTAGAAACTAATATCTCTCATGGATTTAGATGCCAAATCTCTCAACAAAATATTTAAAAATTGGATTATTAATGTATAGAAAGAGTTAAACATCATGACCAAATGACACTGTGTTTAGGTATGCAACTGTGATTACTTGAAAATAAGTCAGTGTAATTCACTGCAACAGACTAAACTAGAAAAAAAATCATAAGATTATATGAGTTAACACTGAAAAGGCATTTGACAAAATCTAATACCTATTTATGACAGAAAAAATTATCATCAAATTAACAATAAAGGAGAAATTCCTCAATTTGAAAGAGATTATCTACAAAAAAGCCAACAACAAAGCATCATCCCTAATGGGCTTTTCTAAAATTGAGGCAGGTATGAATTTCTGCTGCCACTACTCTTGCTCGACATAGCATTAGAAGTTCTAGCCAAGAAAAGGAAACAAAAGATGTATTGATGACAAAGGAAGAAATAAAAGATTTCTATTTGCAGATTACATGATTGCCTATGTAAAATAAATCCCCAAATATCTACAAAAAGTTTCTAAAAATAACATGTGATTTCAGCAAAATAGTGAAATACATGATAAAATGCAATATCATTACCCCAAAGAGGATAAAATACTTTGGTATAAGTGTAACAACACACATAGAGATCTATATGCTTTTAATTACACAATGCTGATTTAAAAGCCTCAAAGAAAAGTGAAATAACTGGAGAGACTTACCCTGTGTATGGATTGGAAGACTGAGCCTAACAATGATCTCAATTCTCCCTAAAGATATAGAGGTTCAAGGTATTCCTTTCATAACCCAGACAATCTATAAGCAGACCTAGAAAAACCTATTCTAAACATTTACATGGAAGTTAAAGGCCCTAGAATAGATGAAAATTTTTTGAAAAAGAAGAATAACATGGGAGGAATCATTCTTACTGATATTAAAACTTGCTATATACCAACGGTAATCTAGACACTATAGTACTCCTGGAGAAATAATGGCATGGCTCAACAGAACAAAATACAGAACCCAGAAACAAACTCACACAAATCTGCACACAGGTGCAAAATAAATTTAATGAAGGAGGAACAGTCATTTCAACAAATGGTGTTGAAGCAATTATACATCATTAGGCAAAACAAACAAAAAAAACAAAAAAAACAATGGTAAAAAAACAAACATTGACCTAAACCTCCTATATTATAGAAAAATTAACTGGAAATGGATCACAGGCCTAAATGTAAAATGTGAATACAGACTTTTTTTTTTTTTTGAGTTGAAGTCTCACTCTGTCCCCAGACTGGAGTGCAGTGGCCACTCCCAGCCACCGCAGCCTCGACTTGCTGGACTCCAGCGATCCTTCTGCCTCAGCCTTCCAAGAAGCTGGAATTACAGGCATGCACTACCACGCCCAGCTTATTTTTTGATTTATTGTAGAGATAAGGTCTCACTGCCCAGGTGGGTCTCGAACCCGCGGGCTCAGGCAATCCACTCACCTCAGCCTCGCAAAGGCACGGGATTACAGGCTGAGCCACCGAGCCCGGCTGACTTTTATTTTTGACACCCATTAAGCCACGAATTCAGTAGCTCGGGCTCCTTTCTGTGGGTTCTCACAGTGTGCTTCTCTGGGTGAGGCAAGCTGGTGCTTCAGCTGAACTCAGATGCCTTTCTCCTTGGCTTCCTTCTTTTTCTGGTCATTTTTCTTCACGCATTTCAGGAAGTTATCTCAGCTCTTCGAGTGATTATTATGCTCAATATGCACATTAATTCTCTTAGCAAGACTCTCACCCTTGACTTGTTTGTTAATAACAATGACAAACAGCATGCTGGGTGATAGTGTAGACTCTTCCTGTCTTGCCATGGTAGCATTTGTGGGGCATTCCTTTCTGAAAAGTACCCATTCCCTTGATGTCTACAATATACCTTTCTTGTAGATTCGCATGTATGTGGCCAAAGGAACAACTCCATGTTTTCTGAACTGCCTGGAGAACATGAACCAGGTGCTCCTCCTGTTTTCCTTTGTGTTTGTCATTTTGGTGAATTACTGGAAGATGGCAGTTCTGGCTGAGAGGAGAATACAAACTTTTCAGAAAAAAAAAAAGTAAAATCCTCAGGACCCAGTCCAGGCAAAGAGATTTTAGATTTGATATTTTTAAATTTTTATAAAAACTGAAAACACTGGACCATATTAATTTAAAAACTCTTAATTTTTAATTTAATTTTTTTATTAAAAATTAAAAATTGGACTTCATTAAAATTAGAAACTTGTACTCTGTAAAAGTTCATGTGAAGAGGATGAAAAGAAAATCATAGACTGGGAGAAAATATTTGCAAACCATTCGTCCAAAAAAAGATATCCAGAATTTTACAAGCACCCCTGATGCTTGTAAAAAAAAAAAAACATTAAAAAACAAACAAGCAATTCAATCAGAAAAATAGGCAATAAACACGGGAACTTAAAAAAAAATTCTCACCACTTTACAGGCTGTCAGGTTTTTTTTTTTAATTAAAAATAGACATTGTAAAACTTGGAAATTGTCCTCTTGGGCATTTATCTCAGATAAATAAAAGCTATATTCACACAGAAAAATGTACATAAATGTGCACTGCAACATTACTAATCCCAGCAAAGCATACTGGAAATTTCTCAAATGTTCCCCTTCAGGGCAGGAATGTTTAAGAAACTGGAATGTTCCCCTTCAAGCCAGGAATGTTTAAGAATGTTTAAGAAACATCATGGAATAGTACTAAGCAATGAAAAAGAATGGACTATGGATACACATAAAAACTTGGATCAACTTCAAAGAAATTATACTAAATGCAAAAAGCCAATAACAAACTTTTAAAGCTATATGATCCCATTTATATAGTGCTCTTGAAATAACAAAAGTATAGAGATGGAAAGCAAATTAGTGGTTGTCAGCATTTAGAATGGGAGAGAGCATAAGACTTGGCTACTGAGGAGTATGTAGTGGCAGTTACAGAAAGTCACATGTGATCAAATTTTATAGAACTCTGCTTGCACATTTACAAATAAGTGCATTCATAGTTGGTAAAATCTGAGCAAGCTCTGCGGATATTACCAATGACAATTATCTGGTTTGCTATTATTCCATAATTACACAAGATGTTAACATTGAGAAAGGCTGGGAAAAAGGTGCAAGAACAGAGTAGTACATTTTTTTGCAACTTCTTATGAATCTATAATTGTCTTCAAATTAAAAATTTACAAAGCGAATTGCACAAGTTACATACAGTTACCTTTTCATGGTGAAATTTCAATCAACTATGAATTAATTGCTTTGTTGTCTTTGGTAAATCCTAATAGAATATCTTTATTGTGAGCTTATTATTTGTCAGATGCTCACAGTCTTTCAATTAATCCATCCAAAATATATTACCCCACACTGTATGAGTCAATATTTAAAAATCAAACTATTCTGATATAATGGAATAATATTCTGTTCTGATTTTTAAACTCATGCTTTCATAGCAATAAATGGTGATCTCCATGGATTTACAAAATTCTCAAGTTGTGGACTCCATTTTCTCATCTGAAAAGGGAAGTGATTATAATTCTAAGGACCTTTTAGTATTCATTGCCATACACAGCATCAAAAGACATTCTCGTAAGAGTCGAAAGAGAAAAAAGATGGGACATATATGTTGAGGGAGAGTAATGAGTAGTTTGTATTACTTGACTCTTGCAGAAGTAACCTAAATTATCTAAGTCAATGTTTCTTTACTCCATCTTTTGAAATAAGAATTTATTTGTTTTTTGCCCTGAAGTGTGAGTCATAGGTCAATCTAAAAACAAAACAAGGAGTTTGCTGCTGATGTGTCTCATTACTCTTTGAGTGCAATAGAAGAACTGAGGGAGTGCTAGGGGCTTGGCCGCTGGGTTTTCATCAGGAAGCTATCTCTTGCTTGGTTGGCAAGATTATAAATGGTTATTGCCTTAGGAAGTAAAGGGTAGCCTAGGGGAAATGGCCTGAAGGAAGCTAAAATGCAGCACTGCAAAATCAATAATATGGCAGAAAGAAGGTTATTTAGTCAGCAGAGGACCTTTGGAACCTCTTTTTTGTTTAGAGGATGTCGTAGCAGCAGTGACAGGTTATAAAGTAAACATACTCACTGAAATATCAGGAATTATTTTAAATGTCAGTGTTTGTTTTCTATGATGTCACTAAAGCATCCTAAAAGATAAAGACTTGTATCTTCTTTTGGTTGAGTCTTAATAATATTTCATTTACACCTAATATGACTATTAGTACACTAAGTTCCCATCTGTGGTGTTTCATTTTGTAAGAGGATGCATGTGTCACAGATGGGAACTTGCTACTACTAGTTTAATTTAAACTTGAATTTGAGATTATACAATAAGAAAATGAAAAGCAAGAAAAAACGGCAATGGTCAAAGAGATTTTCTGTCACTAGAGAATTTATGGTGGAAAAAAAATAGATTTTACAAGCATATACATCCATGAATATAGATGGATGAAACATTGAGACTACCCAATAAGGTAATGGGTCTGGATATAGGAACCAGTAAGTGAGAATTCCATTTGAACAGAGAGAATTATTTGCTGATTAATTAAAGGGAGGTCTCTTGTGACAGACCACATACAAAGGGGATAATGACCCACTGAAATATATGCATTGAGAAAGCATTATGCAATCTGTGTAATAAAGTCTCATGAAGAATGACAAAAACAAACTTGAACTTTCTGAATTATAATATCTGAATGATGTCTTCATAATAACTATTAGCACAGGGCAGTATTTAGGAGGAATCAATCCACCAGTATGCAAACAAAACATAACTAAGCAATAAGCAAGAACTCCCTTTGTTAACTCTGTTGATGCCAGAGAGGCAATGGGAGAAAAACCAAAGTCATCCACTTTATTGCTATATCCTACAGTCAAGGGTTCCCTTGCTATCCACCGATTCATAAAAAAGGGGAAATAAAATAGCGGAGATACATAAACAGGTTGATATGTACTCATCAGTCAACTTCAGAATCATCTTCAGACTCAAATTCTGAACCCTTCTTAAAAAGGAGAGATTTTAAATAAAATGTGTATTTATGATGGATACGTAGAAGTAGCACACATATAAGGGGGGGATCCCAAAACAACCAGTATCATTTTTTGGTCCCAAAACAAAAACGATCAGTATCATTTTTTGGAAGGTGGGCTCTTGTAGTTCAGGCTTTTCCCACTAGATATGGGTTCCAGGAAGCCATTGGCATCAGTACCAGCTAGTGTTGTTGTGAGAGACTGCTTTCCAGCTTCAGAGAATTTTCCTTTTTTTGAGATTCTTTCACTGTGATTGCCCATTTCATAATGGGTGATTTACAAGCACACTTGCCAACACTGCACTGAGTGTTCAGCAGTTTTGACCAAAAACATATGACCCCTTTTCCTTGTCCTCCCTATTTAACAATCTCGACCTGAGTGACTTTTTTGTTGTTGTTTACACGGATGAAAAAAGTCTTCAAATGGAAATGTTTTGCCAGTGTAGAAGAGGTAAAACCACAAATGGCAGAAGCACTAAAAGGCATCAAAATGGACGAGTTCCCCAAAACGATTTTGAGAAGTGGAAAAAGCATCTCGATAGGTGTATTGCATCACATGGAGAGTAATTTGAAGGCGACTGAAGTTTACAAATATATGTATTCAATTAGATGTGAGAAATAAAGGCCCATTTTATTGCTATAAGAAGTAGAATATCTTTCTCTTATGTTCTTTAAAATCCTTGCCTTTGTCAACCTAAACAACAAACAGAGAGAGGCTCCCTTTTTTAAAAAAGATATTTATTTGGAAATAGAGAGTTGCAATGGGAATACATATGCCATAGTAAACTATGTACATCAGTGATCCCCAGCGCCCGGCCCAGACCAGTACTGGTCCGTGGTGTGATAGGAACTGGGCTGCATAGCAGGAGGTAAGCAAAGCTCTGCTTTCTGTCAGATCAGGTGGCATTAGATTCTCATAGGAACTTGAACCCTACTGTGAACTGTGCATGCAAGGGATCTAGGTTGCGGGCTCCTTATGAGAATCTAATGTCTGATGACCCTCACTCCACCCTCATGCATTCTTCTATGAAACTTAACTAGTCCCTGATGCCAAAAATGTTGGGGGCCACTGACACACACATTCATGAAGAAAAAGGTTTTCAAATAAAAAAGTGAAAAGGATTACATGATTGTTTTGAAATAATTATCCTTGACTACAAGAATGGTGATGCCAGTTCTAGGTTAGACAGGCGGTTGCTGGGCTGATGTCCTTTCAGAAATATTTTTAGTGTAAGGTTGCAGTGATCATTGAGTAATGTGGTTTTTATAGTCTTTTGTGGAAGTCTTTGTTATCAAGCATACAAGCATGAGAACCTTGTCTTCATAGCCTTCCTTGGTTCTATTTGTCAGAGTTTTTAAAAAATAACAATTAATATCAGTGACTTTGGTTCTGAAAACTTTCACACCTTGATAATGAAGTTTATGATTGGCCCCTCCAGAGGTAGAAGAAAAGGAAAAACCATTTCTGGGGACTATAATTCATCTAGTCTCTAGTCTCTATAAGGGATTCTGTGGTTATACAAACCATCAGGGACTTTAAATATTAGAGTTAGGGCTTTTTAAGGGCCCTATATGGAGGAGTAATTACATTGTAAAAAAGGAGTAGTTGCTGTTCACAACTATATTCTAACATTCACTTGTAAGTGTTTATTTCAAACACAAGAGATAAATGTCAAATGGAATCTGAACTCATCCAGTAACAGAGTTCAGAATATTCACTGAAGTGTCACTAGTAATGCTAATCACAACTAATCTTGGCACTATGTGTTAGTTGCTGATACATAAGAAAAACCTACAGCCACTCAATTTTTTGAAAATTATATATCTGAAAAAGAACTTGCATTTCAAATAAAACTCTAACTACTCAAGCATAAAAAGCAAATAATCCAATTTGAAATATGGGCAAAAGATCTGAATAACCATTTCTCCAGGGAAGATATCCAAAAGATCAATAAGCATATGAAAAAAAAAGTGTTCAACTTCATTAATCAGAGAAATGCAAATCAAAGCCACAATGAGATACCACTTCACACTCATTGCAATGTCTATAATCAAAAAGTTAGATAGCAATGCATGCAGATGGGGATATGGAAAAATCAGAACCTACATACACTGCTAGTGGGAATGTAAAATGGTTTAGGCACTTTGGAAAACAGTGTGGCATTTATTCAAAATGTCAAATATAGAGTTAATATATGACCCAGCAATTTTACTTCTAGATTTACAATCATCAGAACTTAAGTGTAATTCCTCAGAAAAACTTGAATACAAATGTACATGGAAAACATCATTCATAATTGTCAAAAGGTAGAAATTACCTAAATGTTCAGCAATTGAAAAATAAATAAAGAAAATATGGCATATCCATACAATGCAATACTGTCTAGCCATAAAAAGAATAAAGTAGCAATTAATAATACATGTTACAATATTGAAACATTATGCTAAGCCAAAGAAGCCAGTCATGAAAGACCACATATTGTATGATTCTGGTTATATAAATTGTCTAGAATAGAGTACTCTGAGAGACAGAAAATAGATTAGTGTTCATTTAGGCCTAGGAGGTGAGGGGAGGGATGAAAAATAAGGAATTTATATCTAAAGGACATGAGGTTTCTTTCTGAGGTGATGAAAATTAGCTAAACTTAACTGTACTGATTTTAGCACCTATCTGTAAATATACTAAAAACCATTAAACAGTATACTTTTAATAGGTGAGTTGTAGGGTATGTGGTAGGTGAGTTATATCTCAATAAAGTTGCTGAAAGCAAAAGGAAAACCTCCAGTCACGCAGTTAATTTCTAACATTTTTCTCAATACTTGGCAAGGGGGGATGGAAAGGGAGACAAAGATGTAGTCTTCCTCACTAGGCAAATGCATTCAAACACAGCAATGTAAAACAAGTACAAGAAGAACTCATCCTTTAGAAATTAAAAATGACTCACTGACAAGAGCTAATGTGATATGTCTTTATATCAGATCATAAAAGACAAGAAAGAAATAGGATGTACAGTATTTGATAAAGCATTGAACTCTAAAACATGTTAAGATTCCAGGGAGGGGGGGCTTGTGACTAGTATCAGACACACAGTGCAAAAAAATGTTGGATGCTACGAATTCATCATGATTCAGTAAGTAGCTTCAGTCAATTATAATTCACTTGCCATGCTACACTAATTTTTTTGTTTTGATTCATTAAAAGATATGTTTCCTACACTCTCAATTAGGTTTTCAATAGATATATAACAAAGTAAGAATTCTGAGACAAGAAATTGTTTTTAAAAAATTAAATGAGTTAATTCCCACTTAATTACAATGGAGGTATAACAATTTATTGGAATAGTAGATAATATAAATGTTGAAACATAATGAATACTTCTCTGAACTTCATTAGGCTTTCATACACTCATCTCTATTTAATTATAACTAAATCACCACCATTTATTGCCAAGTTGGAAACATTTTCAAATAATCGCCTGGTTAATACTGAATTAAAGTGCAATCTTATGGAAGTCCCTACATAAAAACAAATGGACTAACTAGGAATAAATTTTGTCACTATAAGTACTAGCAGAGTTATTATAATTATAATATTATTTCAACATGATGTGTGGAAATATTTTAGGAATTCTAAGCACAAAATTAAAAAAATATGCATTTAAAAAGTTAATTTTGCTGTCCCAAATGATTTCTTATATCAATAAAATATTTTGCTTTAGACTATTTGTCATTTGAGCCATTATGTGATAAATTCTTCTTCCTCTAAGATATTTCAAGAGTTATAGATGGGAACAAAGCATGACTAATTTAAAGTGATTGAATTAAAATCATTCATCACCATAATGAAAACCACAGTATGCAATACTGGGTTTAAGAAAAATTTGAATTCAATTTTCCCCATTCAAAAATTTTACACTTGTAGAGGATTTGTCATTTTAAGATTCTAAGTTTCAAGAAAATAATTGAATAAAATGTGACTGTAAATTGTGTTCGACTGTGATTTTAAAAATATGGTATTTATTATAGTATAGTAAACTTACTGTAATGTGGCAAACACAGTGCTGATCCCTGAGACTTACATTTTATACAGTGTTCCTATCTTAAATCAGGAACATTTTGGCAAGTTGAAATTTGCAACTAGTTCATATATTGGAACATAAGGAACTATATAGAATCTTCGGCCCTTTTTTTTTTTTTTTTTTTTAATCCTTCTCAACATCTTAGTAGAGTGTTGGGTACATTTTAAAGTCTAAAAACAAACAAACAAAAAAAACCATCTTGTCACTTTATTGATTCAAGGTCTCAGCCATTAAAAAGAAGGAAGGAAGGAAGGAAAGAAAGAAGGAAGGAAGGAAGGAAGGAAGGAAGGAAGGGGTTTTAGAAATAGACATGCGATTTCAAACTTGGCTGAAATGCCTGGGAAGTGGCAAAGCCCTTTTCACTCAAAGGCTCTTCAGGGACCTGTATTGCATATCCCGTACTAGGATTTCTCTATCTCATTTGGTCTCTAGCAACTGGACGCTTTTACTTGGTCATGTCTGTCCTCTGAAATGGACATTCCTCCTCCTTGTCCTCCTCGACGACTTCCTTCTTGTATCTGAATGTGACTATTGTTGAAACCCAAACCTGCTAAGTTTCTTTCCTGCTTTCTGAATTGAAATCCTATTCAGAGGTTAACTGCATCTAAGTGCATACCTCAGGTAAAGAGTTCCTTCTTTTGCTATCTATCCTCTTTCCCCACCTCTATGTCTTGAAAATGTGTACCCAGCATTAAGCCAGGCTTCAACATGATGACCAAAGGTAGAGTTATTTCCTCTCCTCTCCTCTCCTCTGTACTATACATCCCTTCCTTCCTTCCTTCCTTCCTTCCTTCCTTCCTTCCTTCCTTCCTTCCTTCCTTCCTTCCTTCCTTCCTTCCTTCCTTCCTTCCTTCCTTCCGAGTTGGAGTCTCACTCTGTCGCCTAGACTGGAGTGCAGTGGCATGCTCCCGGTCACCACAGCCTCGAATTGCTGGGCTCCAGTGATCTTTCTGCCTTAACCTTCCAGGTAGCCCAAACTACAGGTACGTGCTACCACACCCAGGTATTTTTTTTGATTTATTGTAGAGAATAGGTCTCTCCTAGTTGCCCGGGTGAGTATAGAACCTGTGGGCTCAGGCAATCCTCTCACCTCAACCTCCCAAAGTGCTGGGATTACAGGCTGAGCCACTGAGCCGAGCCACTATGTATCACTATGTTTCTAAATCAAAGCAAGTCCATGTACACAATGTTGTATTATATATTTACATACTAATACCCTCAACTAGACTGTGAAGGCCTATGGGCTCATGTCTTTGTGTTTGGTCATTAAACACTATCGGGCAAGTTCAAAAGAGCCTGAGTTGCATATAAAGGAAAAAACAACATGAAGCAAAAGCTTTTACTTGAGAGGCTTGGAAAAATACAAAGAAGCAGAGAGAACAATTCTGAAAGTTTGCTTTTACGATGTATGTTTGATAGAATTCAATAAAATAAAAAGCAAAGAGGAAAGAAGGTGTAGGAACTAAAGGAACTTTTCTTCTACTCTCTGAAGGTTTGACAGTCTGAAATAAACTTAACAGTGGACAGATTAAGAGAAGAAAAGTCATGCAAATTTATTATGTGCATATACACAGGAGTCCCACAAAATATGAAACTCAAAGAAGGGCCAGATGGTTGAAACTTAAATAGCATTTTGATCTACAGAAAGAAATAGGGACTTGGAGGTTCCTAGAGGGTGGTGGTGACAAGGTATGGGAAGGTGAGAGAAGGAACAGCATTACCAGCAAAATTTGCCTTATGAAAACAGTCTCTCAGGTAGTAGCCCTCAGAAGAGCAGGTGAAAAATATCTCTGGGCATGGTGTTCTGGGCATGAAAACCTTTAGTTTCTTCTTCTGCAATGCGGGTTAATGTTCTCTGGTTAATGTAGATTATAGGAAGAGGGTTCATGACAATTTCATTCTCTCTGGAGAAACTTTTATTAGGTCAATAAAGGAAACCTCAGAGAAAGCTGCACTTTGGCGGGGTCGGTGGGTGGAGGGAGACTTTAATGAGGGGAAGATCAGAAAGACCTTGGCTCTGAGGCTGCTTCTTTAGTTCAAAGTACTCATCATCTCAAAGTACCATAAATTAGAATGTCGTTTTCTGAGATCCAGCTGTAAATATCAAGCCCTAAATAAATATTAAATAAATGGTTTGCTAAAGAGTGAATGAAGTTACTCTTATTGTAATTACAGAATGATTCCTTGTAATCTAAAACAATTCTAAAATACAATACAAAGGAAACATGCATGAAAATTTGTATTTTTCTTTCTGACAACATTTTTCAGTTCTTGGTCAGATTTCATCTTTCTAGTAATTTATATAACTTTCATAAATAATTGTCATTTCCTCTAACTTATTCTTGTCTAACTAGATCTTTCTACCAATATATACACTTTTTGTTTTATACGATGGTTGTGTTCTTAGCTATCTGAGTATTTTTCATCTTCACATCTAAATAATTAATTAAGGTTTAGTTGTGGAATTAATCACTCTCTTAACACAATGCAGATGCTATGAGATGCATAAAGAAAGAAGGAACCGATTCTAACACATCAAATAGTATGCCTTTTAAAATTAGTACTCTTTCCGTACATAGGTGGGTCCATTTGCATGTATACCTTCTAAAATTTTGCTATTTGGATATCTTAGGTGTGGATATTACTGCTTTTCTTCTTTGTTAAAAAAATAAAATGTAGCATTCAGATCATAACTATTAGTCTGCTACCATCTATATGTTTTCAGGTACTTTGGATTTTCAAATGTCCTCAGTAGAATTTTGAGATAAACCAACTAAATAATATATTGCACCTAGCCTCACCTTTTGTCTATTACATCTATAAATTATTTTTGTTGTCTTAAAAAAGATTCTATCATAGTGGAAAAAATAAACTGAATCCAGAAGGAAGCAAAAGGTGAAGTGTTGTAAGTATGAGCTGGAACTTTAAAATTCTAATCTTCTTTCTGTCTCTCTAGTTCAGTGACCTATGGAAAATTATTTCACCTCTTTTAAACCTCTTCTATAAAGTGAAGATAATAGTACCAGTATTAAAAAGTTGTGGGAATTACACAATGCAAATAAAGAAAATATTGTGACTACTATGTTCTATGTACTATGTAATCTCACAATAAATTTTATTATTTTGTTATTCTGATTGGCTCTCAGGGATAAACAACTGCCACAGTTTCACCTCATTTGCTGCTAAAAAAATTTACAAGCTAGAAAACACAGACCAGGGAATACTAATCCCTTTTCATCTATCAAAATATAACTTTTGGACCTTTTCATTTTGATATAATTTCAAACTTACAGATGATTTGCAAGAGCAGTACAAAGTACCATGATATACATTTTACCCAAATTCACTGAAAATTGCATATTTTTCCCCAGTTACCTTAAGATTCTTCCTATCTGTGTATGTGTGGATAGTTTAATTGTATACTTATATAATAATACCTTATATATAATATTTATATACAACAATAGTTTAGAAAATACTTACACAATACATATAATTATTTCTTAAACCTTTTGAGAGTAAGCTGCCTATACTATGATGCATTACCCCAAGGATTTTATATATCCTAAGAATATGAATATTATTTTACATCATCACAGTTTATCAAAATCAAAATCAAAATCAGATGCTTGACCATTTACACAATTCTATTATTGAATCTGTAATCCATATTCAAAATTGTATTCATTGTCCCAATAGTGTCCTTTGTAGTTGTTTTTTTATCTTTTCTCCAGTACTTTATTTCCTATTTATTTGTTTTTAACGAATATCATTTTTGAAGAATAAAGACCAGTTGTTTTATAAAATGTATGTAGTTTGGTTTCTGAAGCGTTCCTATGATTAGATTGTTAAGCAATTTTGCCAAGAATACTAGAGAAGTGATGATATTTCTTTCTTAGTGCATCTTATCAAAAGGTACATGATATTGGTAAGTCTCATTACTAATTATGTTAATTTTGATTACTAATGTAAGCTGGTGTCTGCCAGATTTCTTCACACTGAAGTTACTAATTTTTGCTTCTGTGTTTAGCAAGTAATTTGGAGGAAAATAGTTTGAGACTCCATCTTGCTCCTCAACAAATGTTTTCCTATTACTTTAAGCATCCATGTATGATATTTGCTTAAATAAATAATTATTCTTATAATCACCAAATTGTACTTTTCTTATTTAGGTCATTCCTTCTACCTTTACCAGAAGAGCTTTTTATTCTCCTTTAGGTATTTATCTCCTGTTTTATCTATATATTTATATCAGTGTGGACACATACATTGTTATCTTATTCAATGAATTATTATCAATTTATTTCAGTATTTGATGTTTAAATTGTCTGAAATTTAGTCAATGAGTCTTTTCAGGCTGGTTTCTGTGACTTTTTAACATGTTCTCACATCCTTTGAGCGTTCCTTTCATTCTTTTCTGAAAAAGATGTTTCTCCTTAACATGTACTTCTCAACCCAAACTCTAGAATCAGCAATTTTTCCAAGGAGATTGGGTTTCTTTTATGGAAGACTAATATTTTGGGACTATAATAAAAACTCTTGGTTATTATTACTGTAGTATAATTTTTGTCTGGGCTCTATCAATTATAGAGCCAGGATGTATATGTGTTTGAATGTGGATATATGCATGTATCTTCTATATCTATCTTTGTTATGTTAAAACCATGAGTTGATACTGATAACTCCAATTCCAATTCAATACCATAAAGTGTGTTGCAATGTGACTAATAACACCCTAAAGTATAGTGTTCTGGCATGCTAAACACTTTTGAATTAAAAGAAATGGGAAAACCTTACAAATAGCCTTGGAATCAAGGACTTTCTAACCTTTGCATGTTTCTCCCTCTCTATGCTCCACAAGCACATGGAGAGGCTCTCTCTGGAAGTTTATTTCTCTGTCTGAGCAGCACCTCTTCCAAAAGAAATATAATTGTCTTAAAATTCCCTCCCTGGAAATCTCATCAAATAACTAGGAAAGATTAACCACCTGAGAAGAGAAGAAACTAAAAGTTGTCAAAACACCCATAGAGACTTTCTGTTCTTCTGAGGACAGCTCCAAGAGATTATTGGCTTTATCTGCATAATAAGAATACCTTTGTTCATAGTGCTGTTCTACCCTCACCTTTCTGTCACGTGTCACATTTACCTTCTAGAGAGAATCATTTACAAACTATTGTCTGCATTTGGAGTCCAATTAATTCCTCTAAAAATCATTTACAACATCTCAAGATTGCCTATAATTTCCAAATTTTCCTCTCCCCTATGAAAAGGGTATATAAGCATCAACCAAATCTGCTCTTTCTTGAGACTCATATCAGATATTTAAAAGAGAAATAACAGGAACAAAATAAAAACAATAAAATAAGAAAAATATTTTTTCCAACATGTTTTCATTTATTTTATTATAGCTATATTTAATTAAGTGGCCAAAAAAGGTGAAAAAAATCAAAGTAACTTTTAAAATTATCTTAGATTATTTAAACATGTCATCAGCATATTTTGGATGCTCTCGTATCACAAGAAAATAAAATGGGCTGACACATTTGCAAAACTCAAGAAAATATGAAGAGTCAGAAAATTCTGAATTTTTGAAATATATTCCTAATTTTTTTTTTTTTTTTTTTTTTTGAGTTAGAGTCTCACTCCAGCGCCCAGGCTGGAGTGCAGTGGCACACTCACAGCCACCCCAGCATTGACCCGCTGGGCTCAGGCGATCTTTCTGCCCCAGCCTTCCAAGTAGCCAGAACTACAGGCATGTGCTACCACACCTGGCTAATTTTTTATTTATTGTAGAGGTGAGGTCTTGCCAAGTTGCCCGAGCTGGTCTCGAATCTGTGGCCTCAGGCAATCCACTCGCCTCAGCCTCCCAAGGGATTACAGGCTGAGTCATCGAGCCCGGTCATATTTTACACATTTTAAGGCATTGAATAGATGAGGTTAAGTTTCCAAGTTTCTACTTTTTCTTTCTATATCCAATAACTTTATTTCTAAGAAGAATTCGGAAACTGTTAAAATAACAACATTGTGGATAATAAATTGCCTAATAGCACCCATCACAACTGTTCTTGACTCTTGACAACTTTGTCATTATTTTATTATATTGTATCATTTTATCATGATGTAGTAGTAGAAGTTCTGATTATTATAGAAGTAGTTATGCCATTTACTCACATATTTAGAGATGCAATCTATTTATTTTGGAAACCACAATAGTATTAACCAAACAGAAAAAAATAGGCCATAGTGAAAACATTCAGAAACCTCCAAACAGAAAATTAAATGGTTGCTATAAATTACTTTAATCAGCCGGGCTCAGTGGCTCAGCCTGTAATCCCGCACCTTTGGGAGGCTGAGGTGAGTGGATTGCCTGAGCCCGCGGGTTTGAGACCCGCCTGGGCAGTGAGACCTCATCTCTACAATAAATAAATTTAAAAAAAAATCAGCCGGGCGTGGTAGTGCATGCCTGTAATTCTGGCTACTTGGAAGGCTGAGGCGGAAGGATCGCCGGAGTCCAGCAGGTCGAGGCTGCGGTGGCCGGGAGCGCCCACTGAACTCCAGTCTGGGCGACAGAGTGATACTCCAACTCAAAGCAAAACAAAACAAAACAAAATTACTTTAATCAATTCATTTGTCTAAATATCTGCAAGCAGGGCTAAAGTCATTGTTAGAGTCTAGAATTTGAGGGAGAAGTGGAGAAGGTAAGGTTGATGACTGTATCATTAATATTTTCTAAGTGCATACTTCTTCAGAAGTGTGTGCTGGGTTTATCTACCCACACACAGGTAACAAGCATGATGCATCAAAGCAAACCTTTGAAATATCTTTAAATTTTTTTTATGATAATGCATAAATGCTATTTTCCTCATAAATAAGAGAAACTAAAGTACTATTTAACCTTTCCCCCAACTTTAGTTCTCTCACTTTCACTCTATGTTATCTTATTGGGTATATCCTTCTATGCATTGAACATATGCACATATGTATCCACTCTAATATTCTTTCCATTATACAGGTCATCAAAAGAAATAACAGCCTGGAAGTGAGGGACAATTAGAAGCCTAAACTTCACCTGCACGCAGCCTACTTATGTAGTTAATCCTCATTTATACCCACATCCTTTTAATAAAATAAAATAAAATAATTTTTAAAAGAAATGGTAAAGAAAGAATGAAAGAACAGCCAAGGGCAATTCAGATTGTTCAACCAGCCACATACTTATGTTATCCAAGTTTATTTAAGTGAAACATAACACACAGTTCAATGAAGAAGAAAATAAGCTACAGAGAGATACTCTGTAGTTTGTAATGTGAGATGGTGGAAAGAGTATACTTTATCTTCCCAATGGTAATGGCGGTTGAGGTGGAAAGGAGAAAGATTGATTGATATTTAATTTTTTTCTTCTCCCCTCTCTGTTTCCTTTCCCTGTCTTCATAAAATTCTAGTAGGAAGAACTTCAGAAATCCATGCTACTGTTTCAATTTGCACAACATTCTGTGGATAAAAATCCTCCCAAAAACGTGACAGATAGAAATGTTTTCTGTCCCTTCGGATATTTGGTATTATTATTATTTCAAACAGGAATATTATTCTACAGAAATGACACCAAATTTATTGTTAAACCAATACCTTTCAGTAAAATAGCTGAATTTAAATTTATATCATAAAACCACCAGTCCTTAAATATATTTCCAGAGACATAGGAGATTAGCTAGTGATTGAATTTCCCCCCGGATATTGTGGATACACACTTTGGATAATAATAACAGGGGATAACAGAAACATCATCAGATCTGAGGTGAAATCATAACACCTACCTTCATTTGATGAACACAGCAGCCCCAGAGATGCACCTTTCAGGTTCTAGCACAGTTAGGGTCCTCTGCCCAGGATACGTAAAGTGACAGTTGAGATCCTGGTAAAATGGTTCTCTAATCACTTGGGCTTCTTTTGTTCACATTTTGAGCACTGGATGATTAATGTTATTTTGTGTTTTGTTTAGAAAGAAAAAAGATAAAGTCGTTTTCAAAAGGCCCAGGTGCTCAAGGGCAGGAGAAGGTGCCTGAATCCACAGAGGGCCTGGCACAGCTCTCTTCTGCTACAATTGGCCTAGAACAACACAGATGGGTTGTGTGCGAGGTGATAAAATGCTTGGGAAGGTGAAACGACTCCCGAGGAGAGGAACCGGCAATAGCAAATAAGGCATTAAATTGGCAAAGGAAGTGAAAATTTAAACGCACAAACTCCAGCCACAGTCACTGAGTATATACAACTCCCAAGTGCCCAACAATTTTAGATGAGTTAAATGGTTTTAATAGTTTACAAAAAGAAGCAAATGTACTTACATGGATCAGTGCTTAAATAATTTTGCTTTATTCTTTTTAGTTTATTTTGTTAACGGTAATTTTATCTGTAACACCTCAATTTGTATAAAACAAAAACAAAAGCCATGGCCACAATAAAAAAACAACAACCACTGTGGCTAACATGCAATGTATTTTTACATTAAATTTTATTTGGAAACAATTGTTGATTCAAATGTAGTTGCAAAAAATAATCTAGAGAAACCCTGAGTATCTTTTATCAGTTTCTTCCAATGCTAACAGTTTACAAAATTTAAGTACAATATCACAATCAAGATGTTGACATTGGTATAGTTGGGATATAGAATAATCCTATCATCACAAAGATCCCCAGGTCAAGCAATGCATTTTAAATACTTATATCAATAGATGTATAAGTATTAGCTTAATCATTAAATAAAAAGCACAGAACTAGGATTCATATAGAATATATTTATTGTTTTCAGGAATTAAAACTACAGCTAGGCAAAATGAACATACATTTGCAAAAGGTTAACAATATCTGGCACTGTGAGTGGTGGTAAAAATTGATAATTATTCAGTGCCTTTTAGGCATCAAGCATTCTTATATTACAATTTAATTTTACAATGTTTTGAGATAGGTATAATTATTATTACCATTTTACACATGAGAGAAATGAAGTCCTTTGGTTAGGAATATATGCAGTGAGAATTTAAGCCTAGACTTTATGTGTCAAATGAGATTGAGAAGGCAGAGATTTCTGGGGGATCCTCAAGATGGAATCTGGATTCCACTCAAAGTGTAAGATGAACCTAGTTAGATAAAAAGTGTAGAGATGTGCCAAAGTAAAGGAAAAAGAGATAGAAGCACATAAAGAATCATTAGTGAGAGTGACCAGAAAGAGTTTGAGGATTTGTGTAGGTTGGTAGATTAGGAAGAGAAAGAAAAAAAGCAGCTATTTTTATTGATTGTATGAGATTAAATTATAGGAGTCGATATATTAAAATTATGATAATGCCATAAATAAATAAAATAAATACAATAATACTGTCTATCATGTTGTGGCAGATCATGTTTTTGGCCTTTTACACATATGCATTGCCTCATTTATATTGCATGATAATCCTTTTTTTAAAAGCAATTTTCCAAAATATGTTGACTGCCAAAAATTATGTTACTACTGTCAGTAAATTATGCATTTTCGCTTAATTAAAATGGGCAAATAGAAAGAATAAGAAAAAACAGAGTCAACTCCAGTACCTTAGTCCACTTGGGCTGCTATACCAAAATACCATAAACTTGGCGGCTAATAAACAGCAGAAATTTATCTTTCACAGTTCTGAAGCTTGATGTCTGAGATCAGGGTGCCAGCATACTCATGTTCTGGTGAGGGGCCACTTTAAGGATGATAAATGACTGTCTTTTCCCTGTGTCCTTATATGGTGGAAGAAATGAGACAATTCTCTGTGGTCTCTTTTATAAGAACACTGGTCACTTCGGGAGGGCTTTATCTTCATGACCTGGTTACCTTCTAAAGGCCCCACCTTCAAATGCCATCACATTGAGAATTAAATTTCAACACGTAAATTTTGGGAAAACATAAATATTCAGTCTATTGCATTCACTTATTCAAGATCTGATTTTTTAGAGTCTTCATCCCAAATTTCAGTTAACTGTCTACTATACATTTCACTGTACAAAGAAGTGGAACTTTTGAGATAGGGGCTAAGAAGGAATAGTTATGGTTATTGCTAGGATTAAAATGTAGGCATTTCACTTCGTATTCACTCACTCTATACTACAATATTTTTTTGCTAGCAATTTAGTTTGGTTTTAGCAATGCCATATTTTTTCTAATAATAGACACTTTTATTCAATTTACTGATGTTGCAAAAAGTGTCATAAGAAGATTTTTGCACCACTAAGTCATAACCACCACCTGGAAATAGACAATTTTAATTTATAGATTTTAAGATACACCTGAATTTAAGAAAGGTTTAAGTATGGGGGGATAATATCTACCTTGGAATCAATAAGGGCGAAGAATAATAGCCAAAAAATTTAATCTCTTATCAGTCTTTTTAAGTCAGGAGTTGAACTAAACAGATCGCACATGCTATCTCAATTAATTCTGTACACCAGATATCTTTGTATTATATTCATATGTCTTTCCTCAAATTATTGAAATTTAGGAATTAATCCTCCTCCAAACAACAAAACTGGTCTTGGTAAGCTTTCCTGAATACATGACCTGTCCTTTCACCATCTTCCCCCCAAGATATTTCATCATCTGTGCATAAATCATTTCTCCTGAAATTCACATTCACTCATAGCTCCTTGGACCATCCTTATAAGCTAGTTTCTAAAAGTTCAATTCCCTGGACTACTGCTTCTGTTCTGGTGTATCTTTAAAGTTGCTCATCCATTCTAAACTTTGCCCTGTTCATGGAATATAGCCTTAGGGGCAAGTTCAGCTGTTTCCCTGAGACAAATGCTGCCCTTCAACAAAAGTCAACAGGTATCTGCAGACACCTCAGGAAACACTTTAGCAGTTAAATTTTCTCCACCACCTTATAGGTAGCTGTCATTTTAGTTTTTAAGCCATACTATTTAGATAAAAATATTTTTAGATGACAAGAACAGAAGTTAAAAAATTAAAATAGTAAACAGCTTTCTTTAATGACCCAAGACAGGGCTAACGTGGTATGCTTTGAGGACTGCCAGAAGAGATTCCTGGGGCAAAAAGAAAAATATGTTTCTTTTAGAAAAAATTAAGTGTCTAAGAGAATTGATTCTATAATTAAAATAACCATGACAAATGCTCACCAAGGCCCTTTTCTTTCATAGGAGGATTGCCAGGTAAAACACAGGATGCCCAATTACATTAAAATTTCAGATAAGCAATGAACTGGTCTTAGTATATGTAAGTGATTGCTTATCTGAAATTCAAATCTAACTTGATGATCTGTATATTTATTTGCAAAATCTGGTAACCTTACTGGGTATAAGAATGTTATGCTCTCCAGCCCCAGAAGTCAACAGCTCAGGTGACCCATTTTGACCAGGAAAATGTGAGTAGAAGTAGTATGCCAACTCCAGCCTGAGGCTGTGAAAAGCTCCTGCACAATTTTCTAGTCTCTCTTTTTCCCTTCTGTAACAAACACGGAAGTTTTATATCATGTTTTTTCTTGGTAATACAGGAAGAAATCCTATTCATTAACTGTTGTCTTCTCTTTGCATGTCTCAAAAATGTATAGATCTTCAAATAATTGAAAAATGCCCAACTTCTCTAATTTACGCTTTATGTTTTTCTGCTTCATTTATAATATATTAGTTTTTCTTCTTTGAGTCCCCACTTACAGGCTCTGACACGCTGGCGCAATGTGGACCCTGCAATATATGCCATCACAGATTTCTTATCTCCAAATCAGAGAATCAGGGAAGTATTTATGCATCAAAATCAATAGGCCTGATTTACAACATCCACCAGATTTATAGAAGACTCCTCCTCAGACTGACATAAAACTAATTCTGTTGTTTATCAAGTATGTTCAGTATAAAATTTGATATACAATATCAACTATTCCAAAGGAATACTTTAACTATAGGACCAAAATAGTACAAAATAAATGGAACAAAAAAATAAGCTATACTTGAAAAGGAATATATCAAATATATTTTTGTTGATTAAATAACCTGGTTGACTGAATGAATCAATAATGCATGAATGAAATAAAAAAAGGCACACCTCCTATAATTAACCTTTTCAGGCCTGATTTCTTAGGTCCATTACAAGAAAAAATATTACGTTAATATTATATCATCAACCTTTATTCCCTGCTATAATAAAAAATGAGGAATGAACCAAAACCATATCCTAAGCATTCCCTTAGTTCAGGAGGAACAGAAATATTGTGAGCTTTGGATATCATAGGAGAGAAGTCAGTTGTTTTATAGCAAGAATTGCATTCATTTTGAGGGACAATATTTTCTCTCATACTCAGGACTTGACGTGAGATCCATTCCTGAATCATTGATATGGTTTGACAGTTAATCTGGAAATAGATGCTATACAACTTTTTTAGAAAAAAAATTTCTGAGGATTAGGCTTGGCTTTCTAGTCTGAAACTCTGGTCTTCAATTTGAAAATACAAATTTGGTGTAAAGCAAAGTCAGAAAATTGACATGAGGTTAAAAACTCAGCCCACGAGAGTCAGGCTGCCATGTCCAGTTTAGGAACAGAAGGGATGAGGCAGAGCCGCAGTTCAGACTCATTGTCCAAATGAGGCAGCACCTCAGCTAGATGGGAGGGTCTTTGGTTTCCAGTGCTGATGGTTTTTGCCAGTCTGACTCTGTCTCTTCAGTGTGTGGCTTCCTGCTTTCTTGTTGGGCTTTGATAGAAAAAAGTTACAATTTATTATTTTTAATTATTTATTTTGATGTTTTGTAGAGATGCCATCTCACTATGTTGCTCAGGCTGATCTTGAAAACCTGTTGTTTCAGCCTCTTAAAATGTTACAATTACAGGCATGAGCCACTGCGCCTGGCCTTGAAATTTACATTTTTTAATAAATGGCCATGACAGGGTGGTACTAGAACCCTTGGCAATGTTTATACACTAAACATAAAACGTATATTGACTTCAGAGTCACATTGTGCATTGTAGAGTGTGTATGCTTTAATGGACTCCTTCCATTAAAAAATTATATTTTATAATCACATTAATATAAAGAATAGCATATATTAAAACATTTTCTTTAACCTCAGCATTTCATTTTTCCAACTTTAAAAGAAATGAAAACATTTTATTGGGTCCCTGACAATATCCTAAAATATTGTGGAGTGTCAACACAGAACCTTCTAGGTCTAATAAATGTTAGCCTTGATTGCTGTTGCTTGACTGCATTTCTCTTCCTCAGGAATTTTACCCAAGTCAAGAGATTTTTTTTTCTTTTTAAAAAGAAATTCAAATAATAAGTTTCTTCAGCATATCTAGAACTGTGAATGATGATGTCAGTGTGTTATGGGTTGAGAAGGGAGGAGTGGCTTTGGCAGGAAACTCACTGTGTCTAACTTACTTGTTTGTTTATCCAATATGTCCAATAGAATCTTTCTAACTTGAGAACAACTTATTCACAGACATATATTCTACACAATGCTGAATCATTACATTTGTAGAAAATATTGAAATATGATTCCCTTCTTAATTGTAAAACTTTAAACATCTTTCATGGTGATCATAATGGATTCGTATTATAATAAGGAAATATACTGGGCTATTGGAGGGTAAAACTTTCTTATAAAGGTCTCTAATCCTTTAAATTTTACTTGACGTTATTGGGTTTCTGTACTCTACCTGGTAAAATTAATCTCCAGTGCTGTAAGCAAATGTTTACGGATTTCTTCCATGTGAGTTGAAGAGAGACACAAGGAATACAACTGGCATTGACCCCTCAATGTAAAGCGAAGGTGCCTTGCCTAGGATTGTAATTAGGATTATCTTTGTCCTGGGTTCTTATCTCTCACCACAGACTCTTCTTAAATGGGAAACTCAGCTATCTGAAGGACTACAGCAAGCTAAGTCATTACTCAAAATTTGTTGTCCATCCCTGGGTAATTCCCTGATTAAACAATTAGTCAAGTGCCAGCTGGTTTTGACCTGACTTTACTTGAGAATTTATTCTTTCCTCATAATCCTTCGGAGTATTGTTTGTGATCAGCTTGGTAGGTTAGATATGCTAATGGTTCTCAGATTTAGCTGTGGAGACTGGAGACAGATATATCCCTATATTATATTTTAGAGTTCTTCTCCGACCCAAACAACTACCGTGCACCCAGCAAATAATGGGATGGTTGTGGATGAAAAAATGTCCAATTTTTATTAATTTGTAAGGAATTTATAATAGAATACTTCACCTAATTCCTACAATATTTGGGGGATAATTACCCCTATCCCACTAATGAGGGGACTGAGGTTGAGTGTATTCATTAATCTTGTTTCAAATCATATAGCTACTAAATGATAGACTTAGATATTGATCTAAGTTTAAGAGCTAAGAACACAGACACTAAGACCAACTCTTTGGCTTCAAATTTAGACTGCATCACTAACTAACTTTTCTATTCTTTCCACATAACTCATTTCTTCTAGCTATACTAGCATCTTTTCTGTTTATGAATACTATTTTGACTCTTTGAACTTTCTCTTCCCCCTTCTGGAACAAGTTTTCAGATGTCCTCATGATTTACTCTCTTACAACATTTATGTTTTTGCTCAAATGTCATCTTCAATTAGTCAGTCAATAAACATGTATGGAGCGGTACTTTGAGATGAACACTGTTGTAAGAACTTCAAATAAATCAGAGAGCAAAACGGAAAAATGTTTCTGCCCTAAGAAAGAAACAATGGTTGATTAAAAAGTAAGTCAATTATGTTATGTTAGAAGATGATGGTGCTATGAGAAAAAGGAAAAAGGGAGGTGGTAGGAGTTCAGGAAGATTCAATGTTAAATCAGGCAATAATGATGGAACTTAAGGAGTTGTCAACAGAGGTTTAATATGAGTGAGGGAAAGAACACAAGGAATGAAGACTTCAAATGTTTTGGCCAAACCTTTCACCTATTTGTCTTGATTCCTACAGTTGTTTTCAAGAATGGAATTATGGACTTTTAAACTATTTATCCCTACAGTTGTTTTCAAGCTTCTAGAACCTCCCCAGCCAGGCCACCAAGCCTTTGGACTTTTCTGGACAGGAAATTCAGATATCCTTTAACCTAAGTTTACAAAGTCTCAAACTGTGGGTAATATAAATCAGCTCATGTATGGCTTGATTCCCCCCACTCAGAAAAATTAAGGGAGACATGAAAAAGATATTGCTTTAGTAAGTTGCAAATGTTCCAAAACTACCCACAATTCAGCAGTCAAGATATTGTTGCCTACAGTAGGTGAGAAATAAGCAATGTTCTCCATGAAATGTACATTTAATGTGAGCTCTCCACTGCTATGACAGACTCATTTTATATGCAAGTGCACCTGTATATAAAGAAAGAGCAAGCAAAAATTAAATAGACTGTGGCACTACAGATATTTCTGTGCTCATACATTGGTGAGAATTGCAGTACAGTCATTCTTGCTAAAATAAGCTAATGCCTTTGTAGTAATTTGTCCTGAAATGAACACAAAGACCTAACATTCAGTATCTGCAAACAATTTGGGCTAAAAACACATTTTTGAATGTTTAATCCAGTATACCTATATTAAGTTCTGCTTGAAGAGTTTCATTCCACTGTGATATAGCCATGGATACCATGAAAAGAATTATAAAGCAGGGGAAAAGTGTGAAAATTACTCAGCAAAGTTAGCTTATCTTTCACATTATAGTATTTAGTTCCTTGTAAATGAATTTCTGCTGTGAATTGTTCTTCAGTAACTATAACACAATAGAAGCAGCAAAAGACTCATTATTTCTTCACTGAAAACACTAATTAATATCTGTACCACTATTCTGAGTCAGTGTAATATAATTTTTTTCTCATAATATCCTTCCAACATATGTTAATTCCATCATTCTCATTCCTTTACTTGGCAAAGTTGTATTGTCAGCCTGGTCTACTGGTAGGTGTGACCATTAAACAGCAGATATCCTGCTTAACTCTGTCCTCCCCACTTTCTTCCCTAGTGCTCCTCACCCAGCTTAATGAATCAATCTCAAAATCAATTGCCTATTCAGGTACTTTTTCTACTTGATGCCAAATATTGGAATATGTTTTTTATTGATTTTTCAGGCACTAAATAATTTGTAGGACACTGAGATTATCAGGTGCTCATGCTTTTTCTATATCAGTGATTGGGGCTGAAATCATTTATTATGATTTTGGGGGGGAAATTATGCTAAGTCAAACTTATATTTGGAAAACTGCTTTTGATATATAGAAAACTACATAAGGAGGGCAAAATGAGAGACACCAGTTTTTGTTAAGTCATCCCAGTTAATCAATGACTGTTCAGCAAAATAAATTTAAAATAAATAAGTTTAGATACAGCCACTTCTCTGCTTTGGGGCATGAAATGTCATTCATTTTTCACAGAGGTATAGTCAACAACATATAAGTCATGCCAGTTGCATACATCTGGCCATGGCCATTTATTTTCGGAGTCTAATCAGTTAAATCTTGAAAGATTCCCCAAGGGCTATGGGCAAGACATGGAAAGATAAGGCTATGTGCATAATTGTTTGTTTGTTTTAATTGGCACAGTATGGTCAAACTTCAAATAAACTAACCCATAATTTTAGTTACATGCTTTTTACCGTACCTCTTGCTAACATAAATCTCCATGTTTTCCTTGGTTCTGCAAATAAAATCACTTAATTTTATTTCTACTTAAAGCCTTTTTGGTGTACCTACTTCTACTACCCTTCTACTTAATTTTCCTTAGTATAATTACAATCTGATTCCTTTCGGGAATTTAGGATTAACTTGACAAATTTACTACTACTCTATTCATTCTATTCCCCAAAGTAATATTGGAAGTAATTTTTTCAAAATCCATTCCTCCAAAAGGAGGGGAAAACTTGTTTATCTCATTGTTTTTTGTTTTTCTTTTGAGTTGGAGTCTCACTCTGTCGCCCAGACTGGAGTGCAGTGGCCGCTCCCGGCCACCGCAGCCTCGACCTGCTGGGCTCCGGTGATCCTTCCGCCTCAGCCCTCCAAGTAGCTGGAATTACAGGCACGCACTACCACGCCCGGCTGATTTTTCTTATTTATTGTAGAGATGAGGGCTCACCCAGGTGGGTCTTGAACCCGCGGGCTCAGGCAATACACTCATCTCAGTCTCCCAAAGGCGCGGGATTACAGGCTGAGCCACCGAGCCCGGTTTATCTCATTGTTGAATATGGGAAGACTCTTCCTCATGCTGCCTCCTTGCAGCACTCAGTACTCCCAGCCCCTTCTCTAATGGAAACACACTTGCCTAGGAGTTCAGTTTTTTCTGCACATTCCTATGCAGACAAGTAACCCCAAAGCTAGAGTCAAGGATCAAGATTAGGAAATAGAGTGGAGATACAGATCTAAGCCACATGATCAATACAGTTTTTTTTTTAATTGAAACAGATATTTTGACCAACATCTATATAAAACTTGTATCTGGTTCTCCATTAACTTGAAACTCAAAGAGCTAGAAAAGGATATTTGTCATTATAGTCCACAAACCACAATATAAATGGAAAGAAAGTAATCCCATTGGTCCATGACTCAAAAAATCTCTGAATAAAATTGTATGTGTACCACCATTATAGAGAGCAGGCATCACACATTTTAATAAATTTGCATAAAGTTTCCCAGTTCAATGTGGTAGCCTCTATCACATGTGGCTACTGAGCATTTGAAACGTGCGTGGTATGAATTGAGAGGTTCTGTAAGTGTAACATATATATCAGATTACCAAAACTTGGCTAATAGAAAGTAAAATATCTTGATAATTTTTATATTGATTGCACGCTGAAATGGCAATATCCTAGATATATTAGATTAAGTAGAATATATTATTAACTTTACCTGTTCTTTTTAATTTATTTATTTGTAGCTACTAGAAAATTCAAAATTCAAAATGTATTTTATATTTTATTTATATTGTAAAGTTCTGAGTTGGAATAATAAAGAAAGTGCAATTTTTTTTTTCAGAGTTGTGGATAATATCAATACCTGGGAGGTCTTGGGCAAATGTAACTAAAATAAAATTAAGAATGAAAAATAATGATAATCAGAGGCATCACTATGCAGTACCTACAACAGACTCTCATTTTGGTGTTTCTGTTTGGATTATTACTCTCTTTGCACTTTACTCCATGTAATTATACTTAGCATTTCCACTAAAATTCTAGTCTTAAAAAAAATCACCCGAAATCTATGTTTTCTTTTTCTCCTTCTCCTCCTCCTCCTCCTCCTCCTCCTCCTCCTTCTCTTCTTCTTTGTTGATGAGGTCCAGACAATTAAACCCAGATGATGTCATTTACTATAAAAATAAAAATAAATAAAAATAAGTTTCTCTGTTGCTAAAGTTAAATAGATCAATTTTTTTTCAAAGTGTTTTCTTATAAACAGAGTGTACTTGAGTTCTTATAACTTTTCAAATAAAGATAAATTATATAGGGATTAAGCCTAGTCTCTGGTCTTAACAAAGTAGAGATATCTCTAAAGTTGTGGGCCAAGTAACCTTTAGATGTGTAAAAATGTACTTCCAAAACTAGCTCTGAGGTTCCTCATGAGAAATAGAGAGACAATTATATTAGGAGCTATAGCTCTTTGTCTCTTAAGGGGATAAGATAATTCCTTTCTCTTTTGTTGTCTTTGACATATAAAATGTATAAAATTTTTATCCTAACTTCAACTTCATAGTCACTGTTGTGCTCCCTTAAATGCATGAAATCTGTTAATGCTTACTTAGTAATGTGTTGTGTTCTTGCGCTCTCTTCATATTACTATGAAGGAATATTTTTATTGACAGAATTGTTTAATTCTAACATTGTTTAACTTATGATCTGAGTCACAGTGCATGCAAATCCCTACTGAATATAAATGCTGAACCAGCACTAAGGCATTGTAGTATAATGAAACAAAGCTAACTGGTTCACTTGCTGAAATGATGAAAATATGTTCCAGAAACTGTCAATCACAATGGTTGGTGGTGGTATATTGTAGACCTGGGCCAAGACACATTCAGTATTAACCATTAAAGTTGGAATATGTTTTGGATTTCATGAAAACTATTCACATATTTTACAGATAAGAGAATCAGTAGAGACAGAATTTAAGTGGCCTGCTTAAGGACATGTTCCATGTAAAGAAGCAAAATTAGAAATAGAGTCGAAGAGTCAAAGTCTGTGTTAAATGATATCGTGATTTTTTTTTCTATAGTCCACTCTTATTTTGCTCTAACTTATCTCATCTCCCTGATGATAATCAATACATTAAAACTTAGGCTTTGCCCCAACACTGATGTTTAATAAAGATGAGATATTGAAGTAAAAATGAGTGTTCATCTAGGATAGTCAGATATCACTGCCAGGCATCACAGAGAACATTTTCACCCACCAATGCTTTTTAAAATTTCTTTTGTGCTCTTTCTGCATTGATAGGTTATTCTTTTTAATCAACTTTTTTTATGACTGCCTGCAAAGATACTATCACTGGACAAATAAGAATCTACAATTATTTTGTCTTCTTCTGGATGTTCTGTCTCATTTAAATTCTTTAGTTGGATTCTTTCCATGCTTCTCTTAACTCCCTCATGTCAACACTTTTGTGTAAAGACAAGAAAAAAGCTTCCTCAGTAAAATTTCTAAGAAAACAAGACACAGGGTTGACCATTCTCTATATTCCAGTCTTCTAAGACTGTAATCTATTCCAAAGGCATATTCAAAGCATTATCACCAAGTTACCTAAATTGAAAATCACATGAAATTTTGACATAAGGGACGTGTTTATTAATATGTTTTTATAAATATTCTCAGGTGACTCTTAATGAAAAGATACCAAGTTGGATATGTTTATTAAAAATATGGGATCCTCCAGCTCAAAGAAACTGTCTGACATTCTTTGATATTCAAGATATATCATTCTTAGGCCACTAACTTCATTGAAATTCACCACAAAATGTTTGAGTAGATGGAAATGATTTTTTTTAAAGGACAGGGAATGTATTTTCAGTGTATTTGGAGACTACAAAAAAAATTGAACAGTCATATAGATATATTTATCCCAGGACACAATCTCTACTTCTTTGAAAGTATTAAAGGAAGATGTCTACTCTGCAAGCTAAAATTTCTTGACTGCATAATAAGCCAACTGGCTGTAAGTTAGGGCAGTTTTAAATATACTACTTGCATCAGTATATGCCTCTGTATTCATGGGATTAAAAAGGACCTAATGGAATGTGTATCCATATGTAAATGTTACAACCTTTTCCTCTTACTTTTGTAGCAAGAATCCATTTCACATAATCTCAATCTTAACGACTCATTCAGAAAAGTAGGTAAGCATCTGTTCAAGAAAGTCGCTAAGAAATGAAATTTTCTTGTTATTTACATATCTTGAATTCAATAACAGTTACTGATTTAGAAATACTTTCAAACATCTCACAGTGCTAGATTCATTTGGGACTGGGTTATATTTTTAACATGACTTCATTCAAGCAATAATTTATGGACATCTTTAATTCAATAAAATATCAAAAATTCCCTGTAATAGAATTGAATGCCATAAAGTCCTAAAATCATCGACCTCTGAAATCATGTTTGGTTTTTCTCACCTCCATCACCTCCGTTCACCATTTTGTTACCGATATATGCATTACCTTTCCCACGAGAACACTATTTAGGAATTATTGTAAGAACCTGACCCTCAGAGTAGGTAGTAAACATTTTAATTATTATTTTAATAATTTAAAGAAAACTTTAAATTTCATTCATATTTGTCTAGACTAGCAAAATGTTTATATTTAAAACAATGATGTTTTTCAGAGCAAAATTTCAGCTTTGTCCTCATTCTGTTTTTGTTTTGCTGTTTTGTTGTTGTTGTTGCTGTTGTTGTTGTTGTTGTTGTAAGGATTCGCTGTCCTAAATGTTTCTGCAGACATTCTTGGACACACACACACAAAAGAATCTATCATACTGTCATGATTAATTTTATGTGTCAACTTACCTGGGTCACAAGGTACTCAGATATTTGGTTAAATATTATTCTGATTGAGTGTATCTGTGAGGGTGTTTCTGGAAGTGATTAGCATTTGAATTGGTAGACTGAGTAAAGCTGTTTGCTCTTCCTTGTGTGAATGTGCATCATCTATTC
Organism: Carlito syrichta; assembly: GCF_000164805.1. Taxonomy (NCBI): domain Eukaryota; kingdom Metazoa; phylum Chordata; class Mammalia; order Primates; family Tarsiidae; genus Carlito; species Carlito syrichta. Next base: position 247,272 of record NW_007257572.1, read on the forward strand.
TACTGAGGTCCTGTGTAGAACAAAAAGGTCAAAGAGGGGATAATTCATTCTCTTTCTACCTGACTGCTTGAGATAGACATTGGTCTTCTCTTACCCTTGAACTGGAACTTACACCATCAGTTCTCCTAGTTTTCAGGCTTTTGGACTGGAACTAGAACTTACAGCACCAACTCTTCTGGTCCTCAGGCCTTCCTGCTTTGACTGGAACTACAAATCAGTTCTCTTGGGACTTCAACTTGCTCGCTCTGAATTGTGGGACTCCTCAGCCTCCATAATCACAGAAACCAATCCCTTATAATATAGTCTGTCTATTAGATCTGTATTTCTAGAGAACCCAGACTAATACTAATTTTGTACCTAAAAGAGGGGTGCTACTGTAACAAATACTTGAACATGTAGAAGCAACTTTGGAACTGGGTAATACATACAGGCTGGGAGAGTTTTGAAGGGCATGCTAGAAATATGGACCTAGTGAGGTCTCAGACAGAAAGGAGGAACATGAAACTAGAAACTAGAGGAAACATGATCCTTGTTTTGAAGTGGCAAAAAACTTAGCTGAACTGTGTCCATAGTCCAGTGTTTTGTGGAAGGTAAAACTTGTAAGTGATAAAATTGGATATTTAGGGGAGGAGATTACTAAACAAAGTGTTGAAGAGGCAGCTTGTTTCTTCCTGACTGTTTGTAATAAAATGAAAGAAGAAAAAAATGAATTGAAGAAAAAATTGTTAAGGAAAAATAAATTTGAACTTAAAGACTTGAGATATTCTTAGCCTATCTATTTTGCAGAGAACACAAAGACTGAACAGCCATTTGATAAGGATATTAGCATGTGTATGAACCATGGATCTAATCAGCCACCTCTGTAGAAGCACTGCCAATTTAAACTGAAAGAGATGTATAAAGGTCAAAAGTGAAGGAGTGCTGTCAGACATCTTAGATTCTGTAGGACAGAATGATAAAGTTGATTGGCTGCATATGGGCATTATTAATTAATAAAAGGGAATAATGACACTGAAGGTAATTCAGACACCATCATAACTGCTACTTCTATCTCAGGCGCAGAGGCAGGGTCAGTCATTACTTGGTATCAAAGGTTATGACTTCCTCTACAGTTGGTCTCGGATTTGACATCTGGGTAAGATTTGGAAAATCTAAGAAAATATGAAGTGTTTTCTAAGGGAACATGAATAAGAATGAAAAAAACAATAAAGAACTGATCGGATGACAGAAACATCAATGTGGTTATAATGGAAGAGGGATATCTCAAGTAATGCAGGGGAGTTTAACTTAACATGGAATGAATTAGGAATGAAATAAGCAACTTCACTATATTCAGGGAAGAGAGTAATTTAATAAAAGCATTCTTTAGGAAGATCCTAAGGCAATAAAATGCAAGATTGATTTGGAGAGGACAGGAGTAGAAACAGGAAGTAAGATGAAGGAACTCACAGGAGGTCAGAAAATAAGGTAGGGAAGAATGAATGGAGAAGAAGGGATCATACAAGGGGTGCTTTTAAGTAGGAATTGGCAACCTCTAATAGCTAGCAGGGCTTGGGCACCAGATATTTTGAAATCAAAGACCCACTGGGCACATAAAGCCACCAGTTCTAAGGAGGAGTAGAGAGAGGCATGCAATTCTAGAAGCCTGTGTATGTCAAAAAATGTTTCTTTTACTGAAACTTTGCTGAGGGACATTGCAATCAATATATGTTACTTCAGTGGTACTGCCTTGTAACTGAAGAATATTATCTTAGTTTCTAATGACAAGACTGAATCTGAGAACTATTGAAATTTTATCAAAGAAGTAGTTCAAGTATTAAAAATAGCTTCTTTGTTGAAATCCAGGATTTCACCAACCTCTAAACAGAGAATAAAACTTGGCTTTTCTTCTTTAAAAGAAGCAATCAAACATTTCAAATTCCCAAAAAATTAAAATATAAGCTTAACCTCTTAAATCACTCAGTGAGAATATTATTTCAACATTATTCACTGAATAATACTAAAATTTAAAATAAAGCCTTTGACATTAGTTTATTAGCAACAAAATATTACTTCTTTTGAGAGGAAAAAAATCCTAAATATATTCTGAATATTAAGTAAAGTGACTTTGCCATTAAAATGCATTATCAGTTAAAAGCTAATTATTTTATTTTTTAAAAAATACAATGACAACATTTTTACTCTTTGAGCCTTTAGGCATTTCACCACCTTTAGAATTAAGAATTAATTAGAAGTCAAAAATTGAAATTGCTGCATTAATGGAGGTTTCATTATTTTTCAAAGGGAAATTCTTAAATCTTTTATTGATACTATTGCTTTTGAATAGCATATCAGCATAAATTACGTTTACTCTTTGAGACATTTTCAAACCAACTAATGACTTAATTTGTCTTGGATTTTTAACCATCTGATAACAAAACAAAACGTAACAAATACGTTCAGAAATAAAGATAAAGAAAGGAAGAAAAACAAAAAGGAAGAAGAAAGAAAAAACAAGTTATTTGAATAATGTCAGATCAGTGGAGAAACAAATAGGTAAACAACTCACTAGAAGGAGAAACTCTAAGGCATCAGACACAGAAAAGGCAAAGGTGAAAAAAGACAACGCTCTTTACAGAAAACAGAAGGTTGGCATTAAAGTGCAAATGTTAAACAGTGGGACTCCCAGGTATCATCTACTACTTCTTTCTCAGAATGCTGGCTGCCAGATTTTCTAAGAGAAATTGGGCCAAGAGAAAAAAAATTCATAGAGATTAAAATTTGAGAGTCAGCCAAAACCAGCTGAGTCTGGTCCAAATACTCTACTATGAAGTCTAAGATCCAAAAGCCAAACCTGTCATTCAGAACTTCTAGTCATCTTTTTATGCTTCATTCTTAAATGTGATTTGACATCCCAAGATCACCATGGTTCAGAGGAACAAACAACAACAGCACATATAGACCCAAGAATACTTGTTAATCAAGAATGAAGATGGCATGGATCCAAGAACTATCCAAGATGATACCCATCATGTCAGCAAGTAGGATAAATCAGCTTGCCTTGGAGCAGCTAGAAGGGGCATGCAAATGCTGTTTTAATAACATAATGGAGTTTCTGTGTTTATTTATGTCAAGAATACATGAACAATTCTGTCAAAGAGTTTGGAGAAGAAACACTTGAATAGAAACTAAACAAGTAAACAATGAAATACATTTTAAAAATGAGACAACTTTGTAACTCTGTAGTAGAAAACAATTTGTCCAAAATAATGAAATACAACCATAGATCACTATAGAGCCTTGATCTGATACATATCTCTAAAATTATGATGCATTAAACATAAATAATTTAACCAAATGAAATTATACTATATTGGCTCCTAATGTTCAGAGTGAGATTAAAAATGTGACAATGTCGGAGTTGTGAGATCTACCACTGTATTTTTCCCATAGTCAATAGATAGTACCTTAAGTACTCCAAATTCCATGGATATAACCAAAATTTTTTTATTTTTATTTTTGAGTTGGAGTCTCACTCTGTCGCCCAGACTGGAGTGCAGTGGCTGCTCCCGGCCACCGCAGCCTTGACCTGCTGGGCTGCAGCGATCCTTCCGCCTCAGCCTTCTGAGTAGCCAGAATTACAGGCATGCGCTACCACACCCTGCTGATTTTTTGATTTTATTGTAGAGATGAGGTCTCGCTGCCCAGGCGGGTCTCGAACCCGTGGGATCAGGCAATCCATTCACCTCAGACTCCCAAAGGCGCGGGATTCAGGCTGAGCCACCGAGCCCGGCATCACCTAAATTTTTAAAATAAAAAAAATCAGTTTAAGCAAATAATTCAGAAGAATGGAGTTAAATTCAAGACTCAGCACTTTAAAGAGTAGAAAGTTGTTTTCTTGGGGAATTGAAAATTTGGAGAATTCAAAAGCAGGAAGGATGGGAGAGAGGATTGCTGGTTTTCATTACAAGATTGTAGTTTCATCTGATTCTTTAAACATGTGTTATAATATTTTGATTTTAAAAGTTTAATGATTACAGACTTCCGATTTTCAGTATAGCACGTAAGGAGCTTGAAAGTCATTATTCCATTTTAACAACAAGTAAAAAACTGAACAAACTAAAAAACAATTCTTGGAGCCATGAGAGAAGTGAGATCATAAAACAGACTGTTGTCCCTAAAATTGGAGAGACAGACAGGCGAGCAATACAGAGAATCACAACTGTCTGGAGCAGAAACTCTTCAGCAGAAACCTCTTTGGGAATCAGTACTTGAACTTGAAAAACCTGAACTGTAACTGACAAATTTCTGGAGGCTTAGTGTGGACAAGTGTGAACATTTAAAACCCCAGGAAGGGCCAATCATAAGGGGAAGCACCCACACTTTTATGAGTTTTAACTTTCGAACTTCTACCAGGTTCTCGTAGTTAAAGAGGAGAAAAAAAATATCCTCCTGTTCCTGACAGAGGGAGGGCAATGTAACCATGTCAAAAATCCCAGAAGATTCTGTTTTTCTTAACAAGGCCTACCCTCAAGAGATACTGATTTTTTAAACATTATTTACTTTTTTTTTTTTATTTTTTTTAGAGAGACGGTCTCACTCTGTCACCCAGGCTACAGTGCAGTGGTGTAATCATAGCTCACTTTAACCTTGAACTCTTGGATTCAAGAGATCTCCTTCCTCAGCCTCCCAAAGCAATAGGCTTAAGAGGCACTTTCCACCACGCCCAGCTCCTGCTGGGGTTTTATAAGTCTTATCCCCTGCAAGGTTGGGGGTTGGATACCCACTACAGCTAGGGCTGCTCCAACCTTCCTGTCCCACATAATGAGGATAAATACTGAGAAGTACTTTCGGAGTTTACAGCCCAGAGGCACAGACTATGGAACAATAGTTCTATAAAATGCTCCCTACCTCCTCTTAGCATCACATCACTAAGACATATTTACTGAAGTTCCTTTCATCCAGTACCTCATGCCTAGCTTTCAACAAAAATTACAAGGCATATTAAAGGACAAAATGTAATGAATAGATTACTTTTATCAAAATAGCTGAACATACTCTTCCTTTCAGGCAGTTTTACAGCTCCCAAAATCTATCTAATCCAGTCATGAGAGGATCAAGTGAAATAATACATCTGATCAATTTGGTAGTTGTTGGATCATAAATATGATGCCAGCTATTTAACAAGAAATATAACCAATTTAATTAAGATAGTAAATTTCCAAATCACTTTCACTTATTAGTGATATTTGTATCAATTTCAGATAAATATTTGTATCTACTCAATATTATGTAATAGTGGCATATGATGAGAGAAAAATCACAGAGCAATATAATCTACTTCAAAATTTTTAATCAAAGGTATGAAAAATACTAATTTTCTTGCCACAATCCCAGAAGAAATGTAGTATATCAGGGACAATTTTATCTTTCACAGAAAAAGAAAAAATTAAAGATTTGAAAAAAGTTGATAAATGAAGCTCGTTGCTAGAATCACATTTAAGTATTAGAAACTGAAATAAAGGGTATCTGCACAATGAATATTTGTATACTTAACCCTGAATTGTACCCCACAATTTTAAAATAATTTTTTTAAAAAAGAAACTGAAATAAAAACATAATAAAAGTGATTCTTTGAAATATGATCTACCAATAAGAATCAAAGTTTTCTTCCTAACACTTTTACACTGTTGATGGGAATGTAAACTATTTGACCTCTATGAAAAGCAGTATGACGATTTCTAGAAGAACTAAAAATGTATCTTCCATATGATCCAGCAGTCCCTCTCCTGAGAATATACCCGGAGAAACATAAATCGCTCCACCAAAAAGACACCTGCACACGCGTGTTTATTGCCACATATTCACAATATCAAAAACATGGAGCCAACCCTGCTGCCTATTGAAAGTGGACTGGATAAAGAAAATGTGGTACATGCACATGATGGAGTATTTCGTAGTCATAAAGCAGAACAAAATCATGGCCTTGGTAGCAACTTGGATGCAATTGGAGACCATCATACTAAGTGAACTATCACACAAAGAACTGAAGACTGCATGTTCTCATTCATAAGTGGACCATGACCACTAGTCACAATAGCACAAGGGTGGGATTGGTGGTCACTGGGAACTGTCAGGGGAGGAAGGGAGGAAGGAGGAGGAGGGGCACGTGTCAACACAAAAGGTACCTGGTTCATTACCAGGGGGAGTGAAGGCCACCTAGAAGCCCAAACTTGGAGTTCTAGTAAGATGGTGAGAGCATAGGTAGAACTGTGAGATTCTCTGAAAGTGAGTTCCCAAAAAGACTCTTACTTTCCTTCCCCCACCCCCGTGCCCACCACCAGCCACACCAGTCCCCAACCCTCAGTCCCACGCAAGGCTGGCTATTGCAGCCCCCTGGCTGCTGCTGCTCCACCATAGGTGGTCCTGGGCTCCGGCTGTGCAGAGATCCCAGCTCCCTCCCTGGCTACAACATCTCACCCTGTGGAGGCCCTTGGATACCACCTTGTGGAGATCTGGGTTCCCTTGCTGGTTACACTGATCCGTCCAGCACCCAGTCTCTGCCATCTCCCTCCCTGACTGGGGTCCCAGCCTAGCAGCCCGGTGCTCACTCTTTAGAACTCCAGCTCCCCGCCCTGGGTTGTGGCCCCCTGCCCAACCCTATTTCAAGTCACCATCACCTAGGAAGGCTCTAGGCACTGCCCCTCAGAGGTACCAGCTCCACTCCTGGCTGAAGTGCCCTGTGTGGGGCCCAAAGCCACTGTCATTGCTCACCACCTGCCCTTTAGAGCTCCAGTCCCGCTCTCACTCTGGCTGAGGCACCTAGTGTGGGACCCCATGGTTGTGTAAGGGAACAGTATATCTTTTCTTTTTTTTTTTGAGTTGGAGTTTCACTCTGTTGCCCAGATTGGAGTACAGTGGCATGCTCTCAGTCACTGCAGCCTTGACCTGCTGGGCTCCAGAGATCTTTCTGTGTCAGTCTTCCAAGTAACTGGAACTACAGGTGTGTGCTACCACACCCAGATAATTTTTTGATTTATTGTAGAGATGAGGTTTGGCCAAGTTGCCCAGGTGGGTCTTGAACCCACGGGCTCAGGCAATCCACTCACCTCAGCCTCCCAAAATGTGGGATTACAGACTGAGCCACCAAGGTTGACTTGGGAACAGTATATCTTAAGGAGGTGCTGACCAGCCGCTCTCAGCTCTCAGCTCCATAAAAAGGAATTCCCAGCTCCCTCCTCCACCCCAGGCTGCTGGTGGCACACAAGAACCAGCACCCAACTGTGTCACTGATCCCCAGTGCCTGATGCGGGAGACACATCCCACAGCCCATCATAGTGGATCGCCCATGGACCTGGACGAGTGGAGAGAAAGGATCCATGAAAGAGGAGCTGCCTACCTTGGCCATTTTCCAGACAGAGACTTGCATTGCCCCACCCACCTACCAGCATCCTCCACCTTGGTTTCTAAGGTAACATTGCTAAACAGAAGATGAAAGCCCCTCCCCTATGCTGAATCAAATTCAGGCAACTCAGTCATCACAGGCCTCTCAGGTAGCAAGTCTGCAATGAATGCAAAGATGAGAGGCTAGAGATCAGAGCTGAAGCAACTTTAGACACTCAGGAAAGATTCCAGAACTAGTCTGGTTTCTTTTTTTGACTTTTGACTTTATTGTTTTGACTATTTTGCTCACTTTCATTTGCTTTTTGATTTAGACTACCTGTTTGTGTTGGGAAAAACGCATCAAAAGGTATGATTTTATTGGACTGTCTTTGTGTGATTACCAGCATGCTTTAGGGAATTTTGTTTGTGTGTCTGTTTTTCACTCTTTTCTGGCCTTGTGTCTCTTTTTCATCCATTAGTTGGTATGTATGTCTGTTTTCCCTCTCACTCTTCTCTCTTTCTAACTTCCTCTTGACCACTCCCTTCTTCCATTATTTTCCTTTTTCATAACTCCTTTTGTTCCAGGGAGCAAACCCACACCCCGCTGCATGGATAGATTGTAAGGCAGTGGGAAATAGGTACCAGTGTGCCCATATACCTGTTGGTGGATACTAGGATCAGCAGATAGATTCTAAATCACAGCTTCCCCCTCAATTAAACCTCAAAACTGCAAAAAGTATAGCCCCCAGCCCACACTCCAGCCTCAAAAGTAAACAAAGCTAGAGGACCCTCATAGGGAAGAACAGGAGATTGAACAAAAGAAGTAAAAGCAACACCACCTCTCCTGAAAAAACAGAATTAAAGAAGGGGAGGGAAAGGGGGAGAGAGAGAAAAAATCTACACAAATGAAGAAAAACCAAAAGAAGAATAGGGGTCTCTCCCAGACCCCTGGGAGGGCAGACACTGAGAAAACTGACTTTGAATGCAAACAACGAAGAGCCCCCAGAATGACTAGCCTCAAACCACAAACCTAGATATCAAGACATTAATGGAGAGATTAAAAATAATTGAGGAGAGGCGAGAAGAAACTAAGGAGGAGTTGATAACTGAGATAACAATAATCAAGAATACTGTGAAAGAAATAAATAACAAACTGATAAGCATGGAAAGCAGAATTAGCCAAGCAGAAGAAAGAATGTCAGAGCTTGAGGACCAAAATATAGAATTAACCCTAACTGTCAAAAACATAGAAAAGAAGCTCAAAAAGACAGAACAAAACCTTTAAGAGATGAGCAATTACTTCAAGAGACCAAGTTTAAGAGTAATTGGACTTCCTGAAACAGAAAAAGAAACAGAGGCCACCTTGGAGCAAACATTCCATGAGATTATTAAAGAAAACTTCTCTCATCCCATCGGGGAAATGAAAATTCAAACACAAGAGAGTCAGAGAACCCCTGAAAGACAACAAATGAGAAGACCAACTCCCAGACAAATAATAATTCACCTAAACAAAGTAGGTATAAAAGAAAAAATCCTAAAGGCAGCAAGAGAAAAAGGCCAGATCACCTACCATGGAAGGCCAATTAGATTAGCAGCAGATTTATCTACAGAAACCCTGCAGGCTAGGAGAGCTTGGAGCCCTATCTTCAAAGTTCTAAAAGATAAACAATTTCAACCAAGTGTAATCTACCCAGCCCAGCTAAGCTTCATCAGTGAGGAAGAATTAAAATCATTCCCAGATATCCAATCCCTAAGAACTTACACTGCCTCCAGACCACCTCTACAAGAAACACTTAAGAAGGAACTAAACACAGAAGAAAAGGACAAAAGAATAACAATGTTCTTCACAAGAGTATAGGAAAAAGAGTAAAACACACACGAACCAACACTAAAAACGAAAGACAACAAAGAGGAACAACAACAACTCTATAAAAACTTTATGATAGGGACCAACTCTCACATTTCAATAATTAACCTGAATGTGAATGGACTAAATGCATCACTGAAAAGACATAGAATGGCAAAATGGATAAAATATCACCAGGCAACAATACACTGCCTTCAAAAGACCCATCTCACTAGAGAGGACATGCACAGACTCAAAGTAAGAGGATGGGAAACAAATTTTCAGGTGAACAGAACACAAAAGAAAGGAGGAGTCGTGACCCTAATTTCAGATAAAATACCATTTAAGCTATCAAAAATTTAAAAAGATACAGAAGGCCACTACATAATGATAAAAGGTTCACTCCATTACAAGAAATATCTAACCTAAACATATATGCACCCAACATAGACATGCCAGCGTTCATAAAGAAGCTTCTAGGAAAACTCAAGAAAGATATCGACTCTGACACTATCATAGCTGGGGACTTTAATACCCCACTAACAACCCTAGACAGATCATCAGGACAAAAAATCAGCAACAAGATCCGGAACCTCAATGTGACTCTTGACCAAATGGACTTAATTGATACCTACAGAACACTCCATCCAACGACCACAGAATATACATTCTACTCATCACTGCATGGAACGTACTCTAAGATCGATCACATACATGGCCATAAATCAAGCATAAACAAATTTCAAAAGATCGAAATTTTGTCATGCATCTTCTCAGACCACAGTGGAATAAAAATAAACCTCAACACCAATAAGGTTCCCCCCAAATCCACAAAGAAATGGGCACTAGATAGCATGATGCTAAACAATTCCTGGGTCAATGATGAAATCAAAACAGGGCTTAAAAGATACCTGGAAACAAATGAAAATGAAGAAACATCTTACCAAAATCTCTGGAACGCCATGAAAGCTGTAGTAAGAGGGGGATTTGTATCTCTACAAACGCACAAGAAGAAAATGAAAGGATCACAAATTAACAGTCTAACAAGTCACCTTAGGAAGCTGGAAAAGCAAGACCACCAAAACCCTAACTGCAGCAGAAGAATCCAGATCACCAAAATAAAAGCCCAAATCCAGGACATAGAAGACAAAAAGATAATACAAGAAGTCAATGAAACAAAAAGCTGGTTCTTTGAAAGGCCTGACCAAGATAAAAAGAGAAAGAGTCCAGATAAATACAATCAGAAACACAAAAGATGAAGTCACATCTGACCCTGGAAAAATACACAGGATCATTAGAGACTACTGTGTACACTTGTATGAAAACAAACTTGAAAACCTTAAAGAAATGGAAGACCTTCTGACATCACACAACCTACCTAGATTGAAACAAGAAGAAATCGAGACCCTAAATAGACCAATAACAATCAAGGAAATTAACTATGTAATAAGAAAACTACCTACAAAAAAAAAGCCCTGGACCAGATGGCTTGCCAGCAGAATTCTACAAAACATACAAGAAGGACCTGATACCAATCCTACTGAAAGTATTCCAGGTGATTGAGAAAGATGGAACCTCCCCAAATCATTTTATGAAGCTAACATCACATTGATACCCAAGTCAGGTAAAGACCCAACAAAGAAAGAGAACTATAGGCCAATATCTTTGATGAACATAGATGCCAAAATTCTCAACAAGATCCTAGCAAACCAGATTCAGCAACATATCCCAAAAACCATCCAACATGACCAAGTAGGCTTCATCCCTGGGATGCAAAGCTGGTTCAAAATTCGCAAGACAATAAATGTAATTATATAATCAACAGACATCAGAAAAAAAAACGCATGATTATATCATTAGATGCAGAAAAAGCTTTTGATAAAATCCAGCACCCTTTCCTGATAAAAACACTTGAACACCTAGGTATAAATGGAACATACCTCAAAATAGTAAAAGCCATGTACGAGAAACTCACAGCTAGCATACTCCTAAACAGACAAAAATTGGAACCATCCTGAAAACTGGAACAAGACAAGGATGTCCACTCTCTCCCCTCCTGTTCAATATAGTATTAATAGTCCTGGCTAGAGCAATCAGAAAAGAGAAGGTGATCAGGGGTATCCAAATAGGAAAGGAGGAAGTCAAGTTATCTCTTTGCAGATGACATGATTGTGTACCTTGAAAACCCAAGGGAATCTGTCAAAAGCCTCCTTGCACTTGTAAAGAACTTTGGCAAAGTCTCAGGATATAAAATAAATGTGCAAAAGACAATCGCATTTCTTTACACCAATAAAAAACAAACAGAAACCCAAATAAAAAGCACAATCCCATTCACAATAGCCACAGAAAAAATGAAATACCTTGGCGTCTTCCTAACCAGAGACGTAAAAGACATTTGCAATGAAAACTACAAAACACTGCTCAAAGAAATCAAAGATGACACAAACAAGTGGGAAAATATCCTATGCTCATGGATTGGAATCAACATTGTGAAGATGTCTATCTTACCTAAGGCAATCTACAGATTTAATGCAATACCCATCAAATTACCAGCAACATTCTTCTCAGAGTTAGTAAAAACCATACAGGAATTCAAATGGAAACACAAGTGACCAAGAATAGCCAGAACAATCCTCAGCAAAAAAAAAAAAACAAAGCAGGATGTATCACATTACCAGACTTCAAACTTTACTATAAAGGTACAATAATCAAAATAGCTTGGTATTGGTACAGGAACAGGCCTATAGATCAATGGAATAGAATTGAGATTCCAGAAGCAAAACCTCAATTTCTCAACCAACTCATCTTTGACAAAACCTCCACCACTTACCACTGGGGAGAGAGAACCTATTCAGTAAATGGTGCTGGGAAAACTGACCACGTGCAGAAGATTCAGACAAGTTCCCTATCTATCCCCATATGCAAAAATTAACTCCAAATGGATTAGAGACCTAAATGTAAAACCTCAAACCTTAGAAAATGCAGAACCTTAGAAAATGCAGGTCACACCCTTATGGAAATTGGAACTGGCATCCAATTCCTGAACAAAACCTGAAACACATGGACATAAGAGATAAGATAGACAAGTGGGACCTCATTAAACTGACAAGCTTCTGCACAGCCAAAGAAACCATCAAGAGAGCCGGGAGACAGCCCACAGACTGGGAAAAAGTATTTGCCAACTCCATGTCTGACAATGGTCTAACATCTTGGATCTACAAGGAACTCAAACATGCTGAGAAGAAAAAAACAACCCCTTTATAAAGTGGGCAAAAGATATGAATAGATATTTCTCAAAAGAAGACATCCAATTGGCCAAAAGACACATGAAGAAATGTTCAACCTCGTCAATCATTAAGGAGATGCAAATTAAAACTACACTGAGATACCACCTAACTCCAGTCAGAATGGCAATTATCAATAACTCAAAAAAGAACAGAGTGGACCTTGAACATCTATCATAGTGGACCTTGAACATCTATCATAATACTGTAAGAAAAGGATTGACTGTGGTGGGAAACTATGGGGGAGTAGGGAGGGGAAGGGAGGTGGTATTAATGGTAGTCAATATCTGCCTGGGGATTGGGAGACACCCCTTATCAACAAGGGTGCCTGAACGATGCATATTTGTATACCTAACCTTTAACTGTACCCCACAATTTTAAAATAAAAAATATGTTTAAAAAAAACAAACAAAATAAAATCTAAAACTATGGGGGGAAAAAAGAAGCCCAAACTTCACCTGCATGCAGCCTACTTACGTAGTCAATCCTCACTTGTACCCACAACTCTGTAATAAACAAATACATTTTAAAAATTTTTCTCCCCAGACATTTTCAGACTCAAAGTGTTAGGTCATTTAGGCCTTCTCCCGAGCTTGAATGTAAGCATAAAACCAGTATGAATCATTCATATTACCAGAATTCAAGTCATCTTTAACTTTTCCCATGCCCTTCTCTAGGACATTGTGCCTTGCCAATCTGGAATTATTACATGAAAGATTGTGAAGCTACCTCATGTTCCTTTGGGAAAGTAATGAGTGGCTTGTTTTTTTCCTTTCTGAAACAAATGAGTACTGTGAACTCCAACTTCATAGGGACATTTTGCTCCTTGTAAATATAGCTTTTAGTCTGGTGGAGTTTTTTTGTTTTTGTTTTTGTTTTTGCAGTCTTTGGTAAGAAATCATTATGACTATCACCAGCTAAACCTAAGGCTGCAGCCATACTTTTACTTTTCACAGAAATACACAGTTGAGCCCCTAACAGAGTTCTTAGAACTTAATAAATATTTCATGATTTAATTTTCCAGAACTTAGGACATAAGATTTGCTTAATTTTTTGGCAATGTATATATGTTTATTACTAAGCAAAAAATAGTACTTGAAAAACTAGCCATTTTTAATCAGTGATTACAGCACAAATAACTAACATTTACTGAGTTGACTATGTGCCACTAAGTGGTTTAATTATTCTATTTCATTTTCTCACAGCCATGGTATTGGGATGTTACTAGTAATATTACCATTCTAAAAATGAGTAAAATGCAACTTGCTCAGAATCATCTAACTAGTAAGAGGCTGAATTAGGATTTGAACGCAGTCATTCTTATTCTACAGCTCAGGTTCTTTTTATTTTATTTTATTGTGGTGAGAATACAACATAAGAACTACTCTCTCAACAAAATTTTAAATATAAGATACAGTATTATTACCTACAAGGACAATGTTGTATAGCAGATCTCTAGAATGTATTCATTTTGCATCTTGCATAAATGATACTTTAAGCCCAAGCTTCTAGCCATTATACTATAAGACTAAATTGATTCAGGATATTTTACAGGCAATTAGAAAAGATAAAATCATCCTTAATTTTGCCTGAGAAATAATAATTGTGATATGGTAGTAGATATTTTGTCTTATCTTTATTTATGCTTCTAAAAATATCTCTCAAAATTACAATCACATTAATAGTATTTTAGCATTTTTTTAAATTTTAAAATATACAGTGAGTATTTATCATGTCACTTAATGGTGTTTGAGAACACAATTTTAAAGACTACAAAATAAATATATTTTCCATTTAAATGATCCAAAAAAATTGTCACAATTCTTATGTCACTCAGCATGTGTAGATTTGGTCAAAATGATCGTATTCTTCTTCATTTTAGGAACTCTTGATTTCCTCCTAAGTGATTTAAAAAAAAAAATCAGTAGAGAAGCACTTTCTCTTTGCATTTCACATGCAGCCTTTCAATTGAAGAAGTTTCTAAGCAGGATAAAAGAATTTAGCTCAATTCAGGGATCTGAAATCATTTGCAACTAAAATTCACAAGTTCATAGCCTAAGGATGGCCCTTCCCTGTCAAAACAAGCAGCTGGAGATGAGAAAACTTCACTAGGGATTATGTTAGTGGACCATACAATTTTTCTTCAGATGTAGTTAGATTTTTAAATTCATTCTTTCAGCTTTAAAAGTAATAAGTTCTCACTTAACATAATCAATAGATTCAAGAAAACTGAATTTATGGGAAAGGACTTAAAGCAGGCCCTGGAATTACATCCTTTTGTTCAATGTAGTTTACTTATAACACTGATAAGAAAAAAAGAAATAAGTTACAACTTCCAAGAACATATCTATGACATTAAGTGAGGACCATTTGAAAAAGTTGCATCCATTCACCCTGCAGAACACTGGAGACCATGGAGCTATTATAGGACCAGAGAAGAGAACATTTGCCTCATTTAGCACCAAAGAAGTTTTGGTTGGCATGCTTTTGTCCAGAAAAATAAAAATTCGATTCTCTTTCTGAATCGAAATGTTACTTTTAAGCACTTGCTGCTCATTAATTTCCTTGCTCAATATTTCCTTCCTGGGGCTACAAAGATCCCTATGGGAGTGGTACAAATACATTCAAATCGAGAATTTATTTTGTTTTCCTGTTTACTCTTTTCTTCCACTGTGCAGGGAAAGAAAAAAAAACTGTGCCTTATATGGATTTAAGTAAAAATAATCCATTAACAGATCACTAGAGGAAAGGAATCTAAATTACACTCTCTGTGTGTAGAATATTATAGCAGTTGGTTAAGAACATCCGTGGGGCATTCTAAAAATGCATAGGAAACAGGCTGCAGGTGGGGAGTTTTAAGGACTAAACAGCAAGAAGGGGAAAAGCAATCAGCTGGATGTTCAAAAGTACACAACTGGGCAGCCTAATTTAATATATAGTTTTAGTCAAAACCCACATCAGATTTCCGTGTACTATGAAGTATAAGCAAACTTAAGTAAAAACAATACATCTTCTCCACATGTGGTATATTTGTAGATATAATAAAGTAAGCAGGAAGTGGAAGGCACTTGTTTTCCATTATTACAAAATATTATGTACAGAAGTTGGATTGTTGTTCTGTTCCTCTGATCGCCCCTGAGATGACTGTGTTTTACTACACACTGTTCTCCCTTTCCGTTACCAAATATTCAAGTGAAATGATCATCCTTTTAGATGAACCTACCTCACTGGCTTGGATTGAATGAGGAATGTATACCTGACCGCAGACAGCCAGTCATAGACACTTCTTCTGGTCACAGTGATTAGTCAACCTGGGGGCACACAAACCACTATTATCCAGTCAGAGTCTTTCTTCAATATTTTCTTATTTGAGCTAGAGGTAAAGAATTATTTGCCCTCAGGTGAAAAAGCTTTAAGAATTGAACAGTAAGTAAATAACCTTTCTTCCAGGTACACTAAGATGCTGATAGGAAAGAATGAGATCAACATGTAGAAGGCAGTACAGGTAGAGAGGAAAAGGATCCTGACTTGCTAGAGAACTTTGGAAGATTGAATGAATGTATTTTAACATAATTGAAAGAATTTTCATGAATTTTGCAATGAAATAAAGCACTACTCTGTAATAAAAACAAATAAGAGTCTAAATGCTGAATATAGTTTTATTGACAATAAGGTATTTCTTCCTTTATTATGAAAGGAATGACAGGAAAAATAAAATCTATCCTGTTTTTTGTAAGTTTTCTTTTTAAATAAAAATAATGAACCGAAATAGTTACTTGTACAAAAAAAATTATACTTGAATAATATAGTTTTCACCATTTATAGGATCTTGGATTTTTCTTCTTCTGTTTGGGAAAACACAGATCTTACTATAGCATATAGTCAATATAAAATGTCTTAAACTGTTAATTGTTTCTGCAAGTATTTGAAGGGCCAAGAGCAAAGGAATAATTCTTTAATAGAGATCACTGGAAGAAAATAAAGCTCATAAAGAATTTAAATCTAAGGAGATTACAGCTATACAATTCTTATCTATTTAAAAATGTTAGTGTTATTGGTGTATAGACAAGTAGAGTTCCTAGAATTTAAAATTCACTCAATATTTACAAATATTAATTATTTGTCTGGCTAACCATTTGCTTAGCACGTTTCAGATTTTCTAATCTGGATGCTTAGGATTTTATAATTAACAAGGGTCATTTTAGCAATTAGCTATTTGTATATACTGAAATATATAATTTTGATAATTTCTGATTTGGTATTTTGATTAGTAAAAAGTTATACATTTTTGTTATGAATCTAAGACTGATCTAAAGTCTATTAAAATTTAAAAAGAAAACCATACAAATTCTCTTTTGTAGGCAGTAATGGCTTAATTCAATTATTAAAGTTGAATTTATTTGATCAATAGAGATCATTTATAAACTCAGAAAAGTATTGTTACTGTGAGAAAAGTATGACGGTGTGATGCAGGTTATTATCATTTGGCAGTTCCAAGCCTGATAGGAAACTATAGCTGGTGTTAGTCGCCACATGCCAGATGCATTGATCTTCATTTGTCTCCTTTGAAATTTCAGCAATCAATGCGAGATAAACCCAGTGAAAAAATCGCCAAAAGATCTGTGTTGCAAACTATTGTCTTAGGGATATTATTTATTCTTTAAAATTACTTTGGGCTTATATTCAGTTTTTATCCACGAGCACAACATTATAGAAATATTCTCAGCCAGGCTCAGTGGCTCAGCCTGTAATCCCGCACCTTTGGGAGACTGAGGTGAGTGGATTACCTGAACCTGCGGGTTTGAGACCCGCCTGGGCAGGTGAGACCTCATCTCTACAATAAATCAAAAAATTAGCTGGGCATGGTAGCGCACGCCTGTAATTCCGGCTACTTGGAAGGCTGAAGCGGAAGGATCGCAGGAGCCCAGCAGGTCGAGGCTGCGGTGGCCAGGAGTGGCCACTGCACTCCAGTCTGGATGACAGAGTGAGACTCCAACTCAAAAAAAAAAAAAAAGAAATATTCTCATAAATTTAAATCTGAGTTGAGATGGAAATCGGAAATCAGAAAAAAGCTTTCTAGATTTTCTATCTGGAACAATTTTTTTTTATTTTAAAAAGAGTGAAATGTCTTATAATTTATAATAAAACCTAAATTGCCAAAATGTACGTCCGAGTCTTTGTTTGATCTCCATGGTTAACTTCCACACTAAAAATTATATTAACATTCCTGTCTGTTTAAAGCAGTTCATATGGCTTTACAGTACCGTGTTGAACTCTGAATTTTATACACTGAGCATACGTTTTCTTTTAGGAGAACTTAAAGGCAAATATTAGAAATATGAAGGAAATAGAAAAGCTGATCTAATGACAATTATAATGTATTGGTGTAGTTAAAAAATATATGCATGCCAGAAAAAAGAAAAACAACTAGATACATTTAGGTAGAATATTATATGTGAAGCAATCCAAGTAAGGGAATTATAGAAATATATGAATATATATAGAACTATATTAAATATAAATATATATAGTCCAACTTTTATCCTTAAATAGCTATATAATCTTGGACAAAACTCTGAACTATGGCCTTCATTTTCTTCTCAAACATTATTTCCACAGTACTTCAGCATCCGTGGTGTTTAAGTTCTCTGAGAATCAAAAACGCTATGATTTTATGATGCAAGTGGCAGACCAGAGAAGGAAGAAGGAAGAAAATATAGAGTGAAGAAAATATAGATTAACTATAGGGACTTTTTGAAGGAGGACAGTATTTTAAGAAGTATGGAGTATTATCAAAGATAAATTTCAAAAAAAAAAAGGACTATATGCAAAGGTATCCTAAATAATGCAATAAACATTCAGCCAAAATGAATATTTAGAACAAATATGTTAATATGTTTTTACATTTACTTGCATAGTTGTGGAAATATGACAGATTAGTCCAAGCACAGGCTCTGGACTCTAATCTCTAGCATCTGAATCAAAACTCTCACTTACAGGTTTTGATCTGGGAAAACTGATTTAATTTTCCTCTGGTCTAGTTTATTCACTGGCAAAATTGGAAAAATAGAATAACACCTTCTAGAATTAGCTGTAGGCTTAAAAATACATGAGAGACTTTAGGCCTGGTGCAGACGTTTTTCTAGTAATATGTATTGACTGCTGGTGTTATCATTATGTATAATTAATGCCCACGTTCTCTAAGCCAAATATTTATGTTCTTGAAAAGTGCGAACCAAGGCAGGGTATGATGGCTCACACCCACAATGCTAGCAACTGGGGAGGCTGAGGAGGAAAAATTGCAAGAGGCCAGGAGTTTGAGGCTGCAGTAAGTTATGATTATAACACTATGCCCTAGACTGAGTGACACAGCAAGACCTTGTTTCTTTTTAAAAAAAAAAAAGGGGGGAGTGGGGGCTATTCAATATTCCTATTTTGGATCATTAGTAGAATTAATTCTATTTGAAAAATGTCATTTTGTGATTTAGTGTATTCTTTTAAGACATTGAAATGTTTGAGAACCATATATTGTGTGCTCACTCTATAGCAGACACTGTCCTAGGAGTAAAACATTAACTAAAATTATATCATAATAGGAGGAATCTGATAGTAGTTCAGAGCAGCAGCTCTGGAAGCAAATAGTCTAGGTTCAAATGTTGACTGCAACTCTTCCTTAAGGTTTAACTTTAGGAAGTTGTTCTACTTTTTTGTTTCTGTTTCCCTCTCTGTAAAATTAAAAACAAACAAATAAAAAATCTGTTTTGAAGGGTAAAAAAGCCAAAATGGAATAACTTTAGTCAGCAGCTTATTTTAATCCAGTCTCTAATCATTAACAAGGGAATACAGGTAGTTACTAAAATTGTCTTACAACTCCCCAAGTAGGCTTTACACTAACTACTCTTTTATCCAAAGTATTTGTCTTCCTGCCACAAAGAGTTAATTTAATATATTGTATCCTATTGTGACTACCACCCCAACACCATGGCAACATTCCCTGTGCTTACAGTGCCCTTCTTATCTATGTGATTGACCCCTCTCAACCTCCTGCCATCCATCACCCTGTTGTCAGCACCTGTGAATGCTTGCCTGCCCCACTCACCCCCAAAGTAAGTTTTAAAAAGCCGCTAGTTCAAGCTCTGGTGGCCATGCTTTCTTTAAGTTCTGTATCTTGGAGAAGTGGATTCACTCCCTCTCTCTCTAATCTACTTTTTAAATAAACTATTTTTCCTAATCTAGTTTCTGTGCAATTCTTTGCATCTTACCCACAGCATTGGCCCACTGACTTAACACTATTATTATTATTATTGTTTGTTTTGAGTCAGGATCTCACTATGTCTCCCAAGCTGGAGTAAAATGGTACAATAATGACTGACCACACCCTCCTCCTGGGCTCAGGCAATCCTTTCACTTCAGTCTGTTGAGTAGCTGGTACAACAGGCACACACCACCATATCCGGCTCTCTCTCTCTCTCACTCTCCATCAAATCCTTCATTCTTTCTTCTTGTTGCTTCTCAATTCTATTTGTTGTCTCTATTAATGTCTTGATATCTGGGTTTGTGGTTTGATACTCTTTATTGTTTGCCTTCTGAAGTCTGTATTCTTGGTGACTGATCTCCCAGGGATCTATGTGAGACCCATATTTTTCCTTTGGTTTTTCTTTATTTGTGTAGATTTTCTCACCTCCCCCCATTGCCTTTTTTTTTTAGACCTTTAATTCTTTTGTTAAGGATACTTTTGTTTGCTCAATCTCCTATATTTCCTTATGTGGATTCTCTTTTATGTGGCTTTCTTCAATTCTGAAGCTGGACTGTGGTTGGGGATAATTTTTTCAGTTTTGAGATTTAATTGAGGGGGAGTTGTGATTTAGAAACTATCTGCAGATCCCAGTATCCACTGACAGTGAATGAAATAGATAACAAACTGAAAAGCATGGAAAGGAGAATTGACCAAGCAGAAGAAAGAATCTCAGAGCTTGAGGACCAAAATATGGAACTAACCTAGATGGTTGAAAACATGAAAAGAAGCTTAAAAAGAACAAAACCTTCACGAGATAAGTGATTATTTCAAGAGGTTGAACCTAAGATTACTTGGAATCCCTGTGACAGAAAGAGAGACAGAGATCACCCTAGAACAAACATTCCATGAAATTATCCAAGAAAACTCTCATTGCATCAGTGATGTGACCATTCAAACACAAGAGATTCAAAGAACACCTGCAAGACAACAAATGAAAAGACCAGCTCCTAGACACTATGTGGTAATTTTCCTACACAAAGTAAGTATAAAAGAAAAGATACTAAAGGCAGCAAGAGAAAAAGGTCAGACTACCCACCAGGGAAGACTAATTAGAATAGCAGCAGACTTATCTACAGAAACACTTCAGGCTAAGAGTGCTTGGAGCACAATCTTCAAAGTTCTCAAAGATAAACAATTTCAACCAAGAAATATCTACTCAGTTAAGCTGAGTTTCATCAGTGATGGGGATTTAAAATCTTTCCCAGACATTAAATCCCTAAGACTTTATGCTGCCTCCAGATCAGCTCTACAAGAAACATTTACGAAAGTATTAAACACAGAAGAAAAAAAAAGAACAACAGTGCTCTTCACAAGAATCCAGGAAAAATATTGAAAACACACATTAATCAACCCAAATATCAAAAGAAAGAAAACAAACACATAGAAACAACAACAACAAACTCTATAAGAACCTCATGACAAGGATAAACTATCACATCTCAATAATTAGCCTGATTGTGAACGAACTAAGTACACCACTGAAAAGACATAGAATGTCAATATGGATAAAATATCATAGGAAACAATATATTGTCTCCAAGAGACTCATTTCACCAGAAAGGATACTCACAGACTCAAAGTCAGAGGATGGGAAACAAAATTTCAGGTGAATGGAACACAAAAGAAAGCAGGAGTTGTGATCTTAATATCAGACAGAATACCTTTTAAGCTATCAATAATTTTAAAATATGCAAATCACTACATAATGATAAGTTTCAATTTTCCAAGAAGAAATATCCATCCTAAACATATATGAGCCCAACATAGGAGCACCATAGGGGTGTCATAAAGATATTTACTCTAGCACTATCATAGCTGGGGACTTAAACCATACACAAGGCTAGACAGATCATTAAGACAAAAAAATCAGCAAGGAGATCCAGAAGCTTAGCATGAAGCTTGACCTAATGGACTTAACTGAAACCTACAGAGCAATCCACCCAACAACCATGGAATATACATTCTACTCATCACCACCTGGAGCATACGCTAAGATCAACCACATCCTCAGACATAAATCAAGCATAAAGAAATTCCATAAGATTGAAATTCTGCCATGCACCTTCTCAGACCATAGTAGAATAAAGACTAATATCAACACCAACAAAGTTCCCCTGAAACCCACAAAGATATGGACACTAAAGAGCATGATGCTAAACAACTACTGGGTCAACATGGAAATAAAAACAGAGATTAAAAGACACCTGGAGACAAATGAAAACAAAGAAACATCTTGCCAAAATCTCTGGGATGCCATGAAAACAGTAGTAAGAGGAGAATTCATGTCTCTACAAAACCAACTGAAGAAAATGGAAGGATCACAAGTTAACAGCCTAACAAATCACCTAAGGAAACTGGAAAAGCAAGACCACCAAAACCCTAACTTCAGCAGAAGAATCCAGATTACCAAAATAAAAGCCCAAATTCAGGACATAGAAGACAAAAGGATAATACAAAAAAAATCAATGAAACAAAAAGCTGGTTCTTTGAAAAGATAAACAAGATTGATGGACCCCTAGCTAAACTGACCAAGAAAAGAGAGAAAAAAACCCAAATAAACAAAATCAGAAATGCAAAAGATCAAGTAAAAACTGACCCTGAAGACACAAAAAAGATTATCAGAGACCACTATGTAACTTGTATGGAAATAAACTTGAAAACTTAAAGGAAATAGAGGACTTTCAGACATCACACAACCTCCCTGGGTTGAAAAAAGAAGAAATCAAGACCCTAAATAGACCAATAACAATCCAGGAAATTGACTATGCCATAAGAAAACTACCTTAGGTGGAGCTTAAGATGGCAACCAGACAGGCTGGACTGTGAGAGTCTCTGCAAAAGCAAGATCCATAAAGTGTCTCTGTGTGAGTAGGCAAGTACTGGTGGGAGAGTGAAAGTCTGTCTGAGGGGAGACTTAGGTTCAAGCACCTGAGGACCCCTCTGAGGGTGACTGCAAGTCCCCACCTCCCTGAGATTGGAGAGTGGGGTGCAAGATTATCTGCTACTGTTTGTGCAGGACTCACCTGAGAAAAGTCTGCCAAAGCCGGCTGATTCTGATTGCCTGGCACCTGGCCCACACCATCACATGTTATATCAGATCAACTGGAGCCCCAATCAGAACAGTGGAGAGAAAGTATCAGAAAAGATGAAGAGGAGGCCCCTGCCTGGTGAGGAGACACTGACTGCAGCCATTTTCTCTGTTCCAGGACCAGGCAGAGATCTGCATTGCCTTGCACAGCTCTGTCCAGCTACAGCCAGCCTCCAACTTGGGACCTAAGGTAAACCCATCAAACTGGGAGAGACAGAATCCCCTTTCCCATGCTGGATCAGACACAGGTCAGATCTGAGTGGCAGACTTTACAAGTTGCAAGCCGAGTGAGTCAAGATCTGATTCACCCTCCTCCTACAGTAGGCCTGGGGCATCTGACCCAAGCTGTGAGCACATCAGTCTGTGCTGAGAGTAATCCTATCAACCTGCACTGAGAGTAACCCTATCAACCTGTGATGAGAGCTAGAGATCAGAGCTGAAAGGATATTGGACTTACATGAAGGACTTCAGAGCAAGTTTGATTCCTTGTTTGTATTTTTTCATATTTATTTTTTGTCTGTTTGTTTCACTCATTTTTTGTTTGTTTTTTATTCTAGTTTTCTTTTTTCTCTTCATTTATATTTTTGATAATGTTTTTGTAGTTGCTTTTTTCTGATATTTTACTAATTATTTTTTCTTTTCTTTAGATTTCCTGTTTGTGTATGGGAAGAGTACCTCAATAGGGAGGTTTTCAGATTATGTGTTTGTATGATTATCTGTATGTTTTAGTCTTTTTCTACTCTTTTATTTCTCGGAATCTCTTTTCATTTGTTTGTTGGTACATCTGTTTTCCCCCTTACTCTTCTCTCTCTCCACCTTCCTTTTGCCCCCTCCTTCCTTTTTCCATTATTTTTCTTTTTCTTACCACATTTTACTTCCAGGGAACAAGCCTATACTCCCACTGCATGGGAAGATTGTAAGGCAGTAGGAAGTGGGTTCCAGGGTGTCTATATACCTGTCAGTGGATACTGGGATCTGCAGATAGATTTTTGAATCACAGCTCCCCCCTCAATTAAATCTCAAAACTGCAAAAGTACAGCCCCCAACCCACAGTCCAGTTCAGAACTGAACAAAGCCATACGATCCACATAAGGAAGAATAGGATACTAAGCAAACAGAAGTAAAAGCAACCCTGCCATCCCTGAACAACAGAATTAGGGAAGAGGAGTAAAAAAAATGGGGTGAGGAAAAGCTACACAAATGAAGAAAAACCAAAAGAAGAATAGAACCCTGGGAGGTCAGACACTGAGAAAACAGAAATCGTAATGCAAACAATGAAGAGTCCCCAGAATGACTAGTCTCTAACTACAAACTCAGATATCAAGACATTAATAGAGAGAATAAAAATAATTGAAGAGAGACAAGAAGAAAATAGGAAGAAATTGATAACTGAGATGACAGCAGTAAAGAATACTGTGAATGAAATAAATAATAAACTGATAAGCATGGAAAGCAGAATTAGCTAAGCAGAAGAAAGACCAAAGAACTTGAGGACCAAAATACAGAACTAATCCAAACTATCAAAAACATAGAAAAGAATCTTTAAAAGACAGAACAAAACCTTCAATAAATGAGAAATCAATTCAAGAGGTCAAACCTAAGAGTAAATGGACTTCCTAAGGCAGAAAAAGAGACAGAGACCACCCTGGAACAAACATTCAATGAAATTATTCAAGAAAACTTCCCTCATCTCATCAGTGACACGACCATTCAAACACAAGAGATTCAGAGAATCCCTGCAAGACAATGAATGAGAAAACCAACTCCTAGACACATAGTAATTCACCTAAACAAAGTAAGTATAAAAGAAAAAATCCTAAAGGCAGCAAGATAAAGAAGTCAGGCTACCTACCAGGGAAGACCAATTAGAATAGCAGCAGATTTATCTACAGAAACACTTCAGGATAGAAGAACTTGGGGCTCAATGTTCAAAGTTCTCAAAGATAAACAATTTCAACCAAGAATAACCTACCCAGCCAAACTAAGCTCCATCAGTGAGGGAGAATTAAAATCTCCCAGACGTTAAATCCCTAAGAACTTATGTTGCCTCTAGACCAACTCAACAAGAAACACATAAGACAGTATTAAACACAGAAGAAAGGGAAAAAAGAATGGCAACATTCTTCACAAGAATGAAGGAAAAAGATTGAAAACACATATGTATCAACCCAAAATTCAAAAAAAAGAAAACAAACAAGCAGGAACAACAACTCTATAAGAACCTCATGACAGGGATAAACTCTCACATTTCAATAATTAACCCGAATGTGAATGAACTAAATGCTCCACTGAAAAGACAGAATGGCAAAATGGGTAAAATATCATCAAGCAACAATATACTGTCTCCAAGAGACTCTTCTCACCAGAAAGGACACTCACAGACTCAAAGTAAGTGAATGGGAAGCAAAATTTCAGGCAAAGAGAACACACAGGAGCTGTGATCTAAATGTCAGACAAAATACCCTTTAAGCCATCAAAAATTTAAAAAGAGACAGAAGATCACCACTATATAATGATAAAAGGTTAAATCCATCAACAAGAAATATCCATCCTAAATATATACGCACCCACCATAGGAGCATCAACTTTCACAAAGCAACTTCTAGGCAAACTTATAAAAGAGAATGATTCTAACACTATCATAGTTGGGAACTTTAATACCCCACTAACAACCCTGGACAAATCATCAGACAAAAAATCAGCAAGGAGATCCGAAACCTCAATGTGACTCTTCGTCAAATGGACTTAATTGATACCTACAGAACACTCCACCCAATGACCATAGAATATACATTCTACTCATCACCACATGGAACGTACTCTATATCAACCACATCCTTGGCCATAAAATTAATGGAACAAAAATCTTGTTCTTTGAAAGGATATACAAGTTGATGGTCCCGTCGTTAGACTGACCAAGAAAAAGAGACAAAGAGCTGAAATAAACTCAATCAGAAACACAAAAGATGAAGTCATAACTGACCCTGAAGAAATACAGAAGTTTATCAGAGACTATTATACACAATTATATGGAAATAAACTTGAAAACCTAAAGGAAATGAAGAACTTTCTGACAATCACACAACCTCCCCAGGTTGAAACAAGTACAAATGGAGACCCTACTAGACCAGTAACAATCCAGGAAATTGACTATGTCATAAGAAAACTACCTACAAGAAAAATCCTGGACAAGGTGACTTTCCAGCAGAAATCCACAAAACATACAAGAAGTAACAGATTCCAATACTATTGAAAGTATTCCAGACAATTGAGAAACATAGAACTCTCCCCAAATCATTTTATGAAACTAACATCACATTGGTACCCAAGCCAGAAAAAGATTCAGCAAAAAAGGGAACTACAGGCCAATATCCTTGATGAACACAGATGCTAAATTTTCAACAAGATCCTGGCAACCCAATTCAACAACACATATCAAAAATCACCCACTATGACCAAGTAAGCTTCATCCCTGGGATTCAAGGCTGGTTCAACATACATAAGACCATAAATGTAATTAAATACATCAACAGATGTAAAAGCAAAAATCACATGATTATGTCATCAGATGCAGAAAAAGTTTTTGATAAAATCCTGCACCACTTCTTGATAAAAACCCTCAAACATCTAGGCATAGGTGGAACATACCTCAAAATAGTAAGAGCCATCTACAAAAACCTCAGCCAGCATACTATTAAACAGATAAAAATTGGAACCATTTCCCCTGAAAACTGGAACAAGACAAGGATGCCCACTCTCATCCCTCCTGTTCAACATAGTTTTGGAAGTCCTAGCTAGAGCAATCAGAGAAGAGAAGGCGATTAGGGGTATCCAAATAGGAAAATAGGAAGTCAAGTTATCTCTCTTTGCCCACAACATGATTGTATACCTCAAAAACCCAAAAGAATTTGTCAAAAACCTCCTTGCACTGACAAAGGACTTTGGAAAAGTCTCAGGGTATAAAATAAATGTGCAAAAGACAATCACATTTCTATACACCAATATAAACAAACAGAAACCCAAATAAAAAGCACAATTCCATTCACAATAGCCACATACACACACACAAAATGAAATACCTTGGCATCTTCCTAACCAGAGATGGGAAAGACCTTTGCAATGAAAACTACCAAACACTGCTCAAAGAAATTAAAGATGGCACAAACAAGTGGAAAAATATTCCATGCTCATGGATTGAAAGAATCAACATTGTTAAGATGTCCATTCTACCTAAGACAATCTACAGATTTAATGCAATATCCATCAAATTACCAGTAACATTCTTCTCAGACCTAGAAACAACAACACAGGAATTCATATGGAAACATAAATGACCACGAATAGCTAAAACTATCCTCAGGGGAAAAAAACAAAAAGCAGGAGGTATCACACTCCTAGACTTTAAACTTTATTATAAAGCTATATAACCAAAACAGTCTGGTATTGGTACAAGAATAGGCATATAGACCAATGGAATAGAACTGACATTCCAGAAGCAAAACCTCCATTTCTCAACCAACTCATCTTCAACAAAGCCTCCACCACCAACCACTGGGGAGAGGAAGACCTATTCAGTACATGGTGCTGGGAAAACTGACTAACCACAGCAGAAGATTAAAACAGGACCCCAACCTATCCCCATACACAAAAATCAACTCTAAATGGATCAGAGATCTAAACATAAAACCTCAAACTAAAAAAAGCTTTGAAAATGCAGGAGACACTCTTATGGAAGTTGGCACTGGCAACCAATTCCTGATCATAACCCCAAGTGACCATGCCAAAAGAGATAAGAAAGACAAGTGGGACATCATCAACTGACCACCTTCTGCAAAGCCAAAGAAACCATCAAGAGAGCAGGGAGACAGTCCACAGATTGGGAAAAAATGTTTGCCAACAATATGTCTGACAAAGGCCTAACATTTAGGATCTACAAGGAACTCAAATATGCTGAAAAGAAAAAAACAAACAGTCCCATTACAAAGTGGGCAAAAGATATGAACAGACAGTTCTCAAAAAAAGACATATGAGTAGCCAACAGAAACTTGAAAAAAATGTTCAGGCTCACTAGTCTTCAAAGAAATACAAATTGAAACTACTGAGTTACCACCTAACTCTAGTCAGAATGGCCATCATCAATAACTCAAAAAATAACAGATGCTGGAGAGGGTGTGGCAAAAGGGAACACTTCTACACTGTTGGTGGAAGTGTAAACTAGTACACCCTCTGTGGAAATCAGTGTGGTGATTCCTAAATGTACTAA
The DNA here is from genome assembly GCF_000164805.1 of Carlito syrichta. Classification (NCBI taxonomy): domain Eukaryota; kingdom Metazoa; phylum Chordata; class Mammalia; order Primates; family Tarsiidae; genus Carlito; species Carlito syrichta. Next base: position 275,412 of record NW_007257572.1, read on the forward strand.
TAATCAATCTTCCATATGACCCTGCAATCACCCTACTGGGAATATACCCAAAGAACTCAGATCTCTCTATAAAAAAGATACCTGCACATGTATGTTTATTGCACCATTATTCACAATATTAAAAACAAGAAACCAACCGTGCCACCCATCAAAAGAAGAGTGGATTAAAAAAATGTGGTATATATACATAATGGAATATTATGCAGCCATGAAGAAGAACAAAATCATGAACTTCGCAGCAACTTAGATGGAATTAGAGTCTATAATTCTTAGTAATCTTTCACAGAGCTAAATATCACATGTTCTCACTCATAAGTGGAACTTGAACAACTATAGTAATACTATTAAAAAAAGGATTGCCAGTGGCAGGAGACTGTGGGGGTGGGGGGTAAGAGAGGTGAGATTGTCAGTAGTAGAAATCTGCCTGGGGAATATGGAGACATACTTCTTTAAAAAGGGTATCTGCACTGTGAATATTTGTATACCTAACCCTGAATTGTACACCATAACTTAAAAAAAAATTTTTTTCTAAGTTAAAAAAAGTACCTTTAAAAAAAACCCTCTATTAGATGACTTTCCAGCAGAATTCTATAAAACATGCAAGTAGGAACTGATACCAATACTATTGGAAGTATTCCAGGCAATTGAGAAAGATGAGACTCTATCCCCATCATTTTATGAAGCTAATATCACATTGATACCAAGATAGGTAAAGATCCAATAAAGAAGGAGAACTACAGGCCAGTATCCTTGATGAACATTGATGTTAAAATTCTCAACAAGTTCCTAGCAAACCAGATCCAACAACACAGCTCAAAAATCATCCACCACGACCAAGTAGGCTTCATCCCCAGACTGCAAGACTGGTTCAACATTCACAATACCATAAATGTAATTAAATACATCAACAGATGTAAAAACAAAAACCACATGATTATATCCTTAGATGCAGAAAAAGCTTTTGTTAAAATTCAGCACCGCTTCTTGATAAAAACTCTCAGACATCTAGGCACAGATGGAACACACCTCAAAATAGTAAGAGCCATCTATGTGAAACCTACAGCCAGCATACTGCTAAACAGACAAAAATTGGAACCATTTCCCCTGAAAACTGGAACAAGACAAGGATGCCCACTCTCACCTCTCCTTTTCAACATAGTTTTAGAAGTCCTAGCTAGAGCAGTCAGAGAAGAGAAGAAGAGCAGGGGTTTTCAAACAGGAAAAAAGCAAGTCAATCTTTGTAGACAACATGATTGTATACTTTTAAAACCCAAGAGAATCTGTCAGAAAATTGCTTGCACTGATAAAGAACTTTGGTAAAGTCTCAGGGTATTAAATCAATGTGCAAAAGACAGTCACATTTCTATACACAAACAATAAACAAACAGAAATCCAAATATAAAGCACAATCCCATTCACAATAGCCACAAAGTGAAAAACCTTGACATCTTCCTAACCAGAGATGTAAAAGACCTTTACAACAAAAACTACAAAACACTGCTCAAAGAAATCAAAGATGACACAAGCAAATGGAAAAATATTACATCCTCATGGATTGCAAGAATCAATATTGTTAAAATTTTCATCCTACCCTAGGCAATCTACAGGTTTAATGCGATACCCATTAAATTACCAGCAGCATTCTTTTCAGACCTGAAAATGACAATACAGGAATTTATATGGAACCATAAATGACCACGAATAGCCAAAACAATCCTTGGCAAAAAAAAAAAAAAATAGTGGGAGATATCACACTTCCAGACTTAAAACTATATGTTAAAATTACAATAATGAAAACAGACTGGTATTGGTACAAGATCAGGCATATAGACCACTGGAACAGGTGGAGATTCCGGGAGCAAAACCTCAATTTCTCAACCAACTCATCTTCAACAAAGCCTCCACCAGCAACCACTGGGTAGAGGAGAACTTACTCAGTAAATGATGCTGGTAAAATACACAAGTGAGACCTCAACAAACCGACAAGCTTCTGCAAAGTCAAAGAAACTATTAAGAAAGTGGGGAGATAGCCCACTTACTGGGAATGAATATTTGCCAACTGTATGTCTGACATAGGCCTAACATCTAGGATCTACAAGGTACTCAAATGTGCTGAAAAGAAACAAACAAACCCATTACAAAGTGGGCAAATGATAGAATAGATGCTTCTCAAAAGAAGACATATGAGCAGTCAACAGATACATGAAAAAAGACTCAATCTCACTATTCATCAAAGAAATGCAAATTAGAACTACACTGGGATGCCACCTAATTCCAATCAGGATGACCACAATCAATAACTCAAAAAACAACAGATGCTGGAGAGGATGCAGTGAAAAGGGAACAATTCTACATTATTGGTAGGAGTGTAAATAAGTACAACCTCTGTGGAAAACCATTTGGTGATTCCTAAAAGATCTAAAAATCAACCTTCCATATGACCCTACAATCCCCCTACTGGGAATATACCTGGAGGAATTCAAATTACTCTATGAAAAAGATACCTGCACATGTATGTTTATTGCAGCATTGTTCACAACAGCAAAAACATGGAACTAACCATGCTGCCCAATGAAAGAGGAAAAAATGTTGTACATATACACAATGGAATGTTACGCAACCATAAAGAAGAACAAAATCATGAACTTTACAGCAACCTGGATGGACTACAGTCTATAATACTGAGTGATCTATCACAGAAGTAAAGAACTGAGCATCACATGTTCTCACTCATAAGCAGACCTTGAACCATTATCTTAATACTATAAGAAAAGAATGGGAAATAGCGAGAAATTGCTGGGGGGAGGGGAGAAGGTAGAATTGGCAGTAGTGGAAATCTGCCAGGGGAGAGGGAGTATACCCCATATACAATAGTACCTACATAATGAACATTTGTATCTCTAACCCTGAATTGTACCCATATCTTTAAAATACAAAATTGAATTTTAAAAAAACTATTGCAAAAGTAGGAAGAAGCAAAAAGAAACAAGAAGCAAAAAGAAAATTTTGGAAACCATTTTAGTGGTTCAGATGAGAAAGGACAATATCTTGGACAAAGGTATAGGAAGTGAAAATACACAGAAATAGAGACAATGGAGAGATTTAGAACGTTAAAAGGAAACACAATGAATTAAATAGAGTGCAAAAGAAATGGGGAGACCAGAGGGGACTGTGATACTTAGTTCACAGAAATGCATGCATAAGGATTCAATTATTGAGAAAGGAGACTATGAAAGGATTGTAGGGGAAATAGTATGAGTTTAAATTGGGTATGATAATTGTAAGGATCGTTTTTATTGTTTATGTGGGTATGAAACTGGGAGAGAGGTAGGTCTTAGCTGGAGATGAGTATGTGTGTGTCTTTGTGTGTATATAAATACATGCCTACAAAATGAATCGGTTTTATGGTTAAGGATTAAGGTGGGTAAATTGACAATATATAGTAGGAAAATATGACATGGAAAATAAAATAGAAAAATCTCAAGCTTGATACAATGCCAACAGCTAATGGCCAGATAAAAGAAGATGCACCTGTAAATCTGAATGAAAATGATCTTTCAAGCAGAAAAGGAGGAAATCCTGAAGTGAATTCAAAAGAAGAAAGTATTAAGAGGCAAAGTGTCATCCGTGCTGTTAAAATCTCCTAAAAATTAAGTTAAGGACCAAAAGTATTCTATAGATTTGATGATAAAAATCATCAGTGACCTAGTAAGAACTGTGAGTTCAAAGTTGTGGAAATAGATGCCAGACTGTAGGGGGGAGTTATAGAGTCAATGCATCTGGTACTTAGAAATTTGACTACAGATGGGCTTGAAGAAGTATGTAGTAAATATTGGAGGATGCAGCCTCTGAAATGTTGGTGTGTGTATATTTTGGTAGGGAAATTTGGCATGTTTGAATCCCATGGAGAGGATTTGGGTGAGTTTATTAAAAAAAAATCAGTTGTCTAAAAGGGTCAGTAGGAAACCTGACACTGGAATTATGTTCAATCATGCTCTAAAAATGTATGCTTGTGCATTTTGACTCCTCTTCTACAATATGCAAGAGGTAAAAGGTATACATCTGTTCTATTCACATAAGAAAATGGAGGTTCAAGATATTACATAATTAATCAGTGATAAAACTCTAGGTTAATGCCTTTCTATTGATCTAAGATGAAATTGGAACAGAGTACTGAATGAAAATATTATCTTAAAGGAATGGAAACCCTGTGTTGAAACAGATTGTGTTCCTTGACCTAAAAGAGAGAAATGAGAAAAAAAAAAAATACTATTAGTAATTTAAAAAGTCCACATTGGCAAATAAACCTACTATAACCTCTTTCTTTCTTTTTTTCCTCTTTTAATTTTTATTTTAAAATTTTGGGGTACAATTTAGGATGATGTATACAAATAATCATTGTGCAGATACCCTTATTGGTGAGGTGTGTCCCCCCCACACCCTAGGCAGATATCGACTACTGTCAATCCCATCTCTCAGCCCCCTCCCCTGTAGTTTCTTTCTTACTGTCAATTTCTTTTTTTTACAGTATTATGATAGTTGTTCAAGGTCCACTTATGAGTGAGAACATGTGATACTCAGTTCTTTGTTTCTGTGAGAGATCACTCAGTATTATAAATTCCAATTCCATCCAGATAGTAGTGAAGTTCATGATTTTGTTCTTCATTATGGCTGCATAATATATATTCCATTATATATAGGTACCACATTTTTAAAATCCAGTTCTCTTTTGATGGGCAGCACAGTTGGTTACATGTTCTTTCTATTGTGAATAATGCTGCAGTAAACATACATGTGCAGGTATCTTTTTTATAGAGTGATTTGAGTTCTTCCAGATATATTCCCAGTAGGAGATTGTGGGGTCATATGGAAGGTCGATTTTTAGAACTTTTAGGAATCTCCACACTGGTTTCCACAGAGGCTGTACTAGTTTACACTCCCACTAACAGTGTAGAAGTGTTCCCTTTTTATCACACTCTCTCCAGCATCTGTTATATTTTGAGTTGTTGATGAGGGCCATTCTGACAGGAGTTAGGTGGCATATCAGTGTTTTTTTAATTTGCATCCCTTGATGACTAGTGAGGCTGAACATTTTTTCATGTATCTGTTGGCTGCTTGTATGTCTTCTTTTGAGAAGTGTCTATTCATATCTTTTGCCCACTTTGTAATGGGGCTGTTTGATTCTTTTCTTTTTAGCACATTTGAGTTCCATGTAGATCCTTGATGTTAGGCCTTTGTCAGACATGGAGTTGACAAATATTATTTCCCAGTCTGCGGGTTGTCTCTCTGCTCTCTTGATGTTTTCTTTGGCTTTGCAGAAGCTTGTCAGTTTAATGAGTCCCACTTACCTATCTTATCTCTTATGACCTGGGCACTTCAGGTTTTTATCAGGATTTAGCTGCCAGTTTCAACTTCCATAAGAGTGTCTCCTGCAATTTCTAAGATTCTTACAGTTGTTTAGGTCTGTGATCCATTTAGAGTTAATATTTGTATATGAGGATAGGTAGAGGTCCTGTCTGAATATTCTGTATGTGGTCAGCCAGTTTTCCCAGCACCATTTACTGAATAGATTCTCCTCTTCCCAGTAGTGGGTGGTGGAGGCTTTGTCGAAGATGAATTGGTTGAGAAATTGAGATTTTGCCTCTAGAATCTCATTTCTATTTCATTGGTCTATATGCCTATTCTTGTACCAATACTGGGCAGTTTTGATTATTGTAACTTTATAATAAAGTTTAAAGTCTGGGAGTGTGATACCTCCTGCTTTTATTTATTTTTATTTTATTTCATCTTTTTCTGAGGATCATTTTGGCTATTCTTGGTTGTTTTTGTTTCCATATGAGTTCCTGTATTGTTCTTTCTAGGTCTGAGAAGAATGCTTCTGGTAATTTGATGGGTATTGCACTGAATCTGTAAATTGCCTTAGGTTGAATGGACATCTTAAAGATGTTGATTCCTCCAATACATGAGCATGGGATATTTTTCCACTTGTTTGTGCCATCTTTGATTTCTTTGAGCAGTGTTTTGTAGTTTTCATTGTAAAGGTCTTTCCTGTCTCTGGTTAGGAAGGTGCCAAGGTATTTCTCTCTTTTTCTGTGGTTATTGTGAATGGAATTGTGCTTTTCATTTGGGTTTCTGTTTGTTTATTATTGGTGTATAGGAATATGACTGTCTTCTGCAAATTTATTTTATACCCTGAGACTTTGCCAAAGTCCTTTATCAGAGCAAGGAGGTTTTTGACTAAGTCTCTTGGGGTTTTGAGGTATACAATCATGTCATCTGCAGAGAGATGACTTGACTTCCTCTTTTCCTATTTGGATATCCCTGATTGCCTTCTCTTCTCTGATTGCTGTAGCTAGGACTTCCAAAACTATGTTGAACAGGAGGGGTGAGAATGGGCATCTTTGTTCTGTTCCAGTTTTCACCGGAAATGGTTCCAATTTTTGTCTGTTTAAGAGTATGGTGACTGTGGTTTCCCTTAGATGTCACTTACTATTTTGAAGTATGTTCCATCTATGCCTAGATGTTCAAGTGTTTTTATCAAGAAGGAATGTTGGATTTTATAAAAAGCTTTTTCAGCATCTAATTATATAATCATGTAGTTTTTGTTTTGACATCTTTGATGTATTTAATTACATTTATGGTCTTACGAATGTTGAACCAGCCTTGCATCACAGGGATGAAGCCTACTTGGTCATGATGGATGATTTTTGAGATGTGTTGTTGAATCCAGTTTGCTAGGATCTTGTTGAGAATTTTAGCATCTATGTTCATCAAAGACATTGGCTTGCAGTTCTCTTTCTTTGTTAGGTCTTTACCTGGCTTGGGTATCAATGAGATGTTAGCTTCATATGACTTGGGGAGAGTTCCATCTTTCTTAATTGCCTGGAATAATTTCAGTAGGATTGGTATCAATTCCTCCATGTATATCTTGTAGAATTCTGCTCAAAAGCCATCTGGTCCAGGACTTTTTTTTTGTAGGTAGATTTCTTATGACATAGTCAATTTCCTTTATTGTTATTGGCCTATTTAGGGTCTCAATTTCTTCTTGTTTCAACCTAAGGAGATTGTATGTTGTTAGAAAGTCCTCTACTTTCTTTAGGTTTTCAAGTTTGTTTCCATTCAAGTGTACATAGTAGTCTCCAAAGATCTTTTGAATTTCTTCAGGGTCAATTGTGACTTCATCTTTTGTGTTTCTGATTGTGTTTATTTGGATATTTCTCTCTTTTTCTTGGTCAGTCAAGCTAGGGGATCATCAATCTTGTTTATCCTTTCAAAGAATCAACTTTTTGTTTCACTGATTTTTTTGAATTATCCTTTTGTTTTCTATGTCCTGGATTTGGGCTTTTATTTTGGTGACCTGGATTCTCCTGCTGAAGTTAGGGTTTTGAAGTTCATACTTTTCCAGCTTCTTTAGATGACTTGTTAGGCTGTTAATTTTTGATCCTTCCATTTTCTTCATGTGCATTTGTAGAGATATGAATTCCCCTCTTACTACTGTTTTCATGGCATCCCAGAGGTTTTGGTAAGATGGTTCTTCATTTTCATTTGTATCCAGGTATCTTTTAATCTCTGTTTTGATTTCCATGTTGACCCAGGAGTTGCTTAGCATCATGCTGTTTAGTGTCCATATCTTTGTGGGTTTGGGGGGAACTTTGCTGGTGTTGATATTTACTTTTATTCCACTGTGGTCTGAGAGGGTGCATGGCAAAATTTCAATCTTTTGAAATTTGTTTGTGCTTGATTTATTGCCAAGGATGTGGTTGATCTTTGACTATATTCCATGCAGTGATGAGTAGAATGTATATTCTGTGGTCGTTGGGTGTATTGTTCTGTAGGTATCAATTAAGTCCATTTGGTCAAGAGTCAGATTGAGGTTCCAGATCTCCTTGCTAATTTTTGTCTTGATGATCTGTCTAGGGTTGTGAGTGGGGTATTAAAGCCCCCAGCTATGATAGTGTCAGAATCAATATCTTTTTTGAGTTTACCTAGAGGTTGCTTTATGAAAGTTGGTGCTCCTATATTGGATGCATATATGTTTAAGATGGATATTTCTGGATTGAACCTTTTATCGTTATGTAGTGGACTTCTGTATCTTTTTAAATTTTTGATAGCTTAAAGGGAATTTTTTTTTGAGATTAAGACTGCAACTCCTCCTTTCTTTTTTATTCCATTCACCTGAAATTTTGCTTCCCATCCTCTTATTTTGATTCTGTGGGTGTCCTTTCTGGTGAGATGAGTCTCCTGGAGAAAATATATTGTTGCCTGATGATATTTTATCCATTTTGCCATTCTATTTCTTTCCAGTGGTGCATTTGGTCCATTTCAAATCAGGCTAAGTATTGAAATGTGAGCGTTTATCCCTGTCATGAGGTTCTTATAGAGTTGTTGCTGTTCCTGTTTGTTTGTTGTCTTTCTTTTGACTTTTGGGTTGATTCGTGTGTGTTTTACTCTTTTTCCTGTACTCTTGTGAAGAATGCTTTAGTTCTTTTTTCCTTGTCTTCTGTGTTTAATACTTTGTTAAGTATTCGTAAAGAATTCAGTATTGTTTCATGATCTTAATCTCAGACAAAATACCCTTTAAGCTATCAAAAATTTAAAAACATACAAAAGGCCACTACATAATGATAAAAGGTTCAATCCATCAACACGAAATATCCATCCTAAACATATATGCACCAAACATAGGAGCACCAACTTTCATAAAGCAGCTCCTAGGGAAACTAAAAACAGATATTGACTCCAATACCATCATAGCTGGGGACTTCAATACCCCACTCACAATGCTAGACAGATCATCAGGACAAAAAATCAGCAACAATATCCGAAACCTCAATGTGACTCTTGATCAAATGGACTTAATTGATACCTACAGAACTCTCCATTGAAAGACCACAGAATACACATTCTACTCATCACCACATGGAGCGTACTCTAGGATCGACCACATACTTACCCATAAATCAAGCATAAGCAAATTTAAAAGAACTGAAATTTTACCATGCACCTTCTGAGACCACAGTGGAATAAAAATAAACATTAACACCAACATGGTCCCCCCCAAACCGACAAAGACATGAACACTAAACAGCATGATGCTAAACAACTCCTGGGTCAATGATGAAATTAAAAGATACATGGAAACAAATGAAAATGATGAAACATCTTATGAAAATCTCTGGGATGCCATGAAATCTGTAATAGAAGGATCACAAATTAACAGCCTAACAAGCCACCACCTAAAAAAGCTGGAAAAGCAAGACCACAAAAACCCTAATTCCAGCAGAAGAATTCATTCACCAAAATAAAAGCCCAAATCCAGGACATAGGAGACAAAAATATAATACAAAAAAACAATGAAACAAAAAGCTGGTTCTTCAAAAGGATAAACAAGATCAATGGTTCCCTAGCTAGACTGACCAAGAAAAAGAGAGAAAAAGGCCAAATAAACACAATCAGAAACACAAAAGGTGAAGTCACATCTGATCCTAAGAAATACAAAAGATCATTAGAGACTACTATGTACACTTGAATGGAAACAAACTTGAAAACCTTTCAGAAATGGAGGACTTTCTGTCATCATACAACTTGCCTAGGTTGAAACAAGAAGAAATTAAGACCTTAAATAGACCAATAACAATCAAGGAAATTGACAACATAATAAGAAAACTGCCTACCAAAAAAAAAAAAAAAACCCTGGACCAGATGGCTTTCCAGCAGAATTCTACAAGACATTTAAGGAGGAGCTTATACAAATCCTACTGAAGGTATTCCAGGTGATTGAGAAAGATGGAACTCTCCCCAAATCATTTTATGAAGCCAACATCACATTGATACCCAAGCCAGATAAAGACCCAACAAAGAAAGAGAACTATAGGCCAATATCTTTGATGAACATAGATGCTAAAATTCTCAACAAGATCCTAGCAAACCAGATTCAACAACACCTCAAAAATCATCCATCATGACTAAGTAGGCTTCATCCCTGGGATGCAAGCCTGGTTCAACATTCGTAAAACCATAAATGTAATTAAATACATCAACAAATGTCAAAACAAAAACCACATGATTATATCATTAGATGCAGAAAAAGCTTTTGATAAAATCCAGCACCCTTCTTGATAAAAACCCTCGAACAGCTAGGTATATGGGGAACATACCTTAAAATAGGAAAAGCTATCTACGAGAAACCCACAGACAGCATACTCCTAAATGGACAAAAACTGGAACCATTTCCCCTGAAACTGGAACAAGACAAGGATGCCCACTCTCACCCCTCCTGTTCAACATAGTATTGGAAGTCCTGGATAGAGCAATCAGAGAAGAGAAGGCAATCAGGGGTATTCAAATAGGAAACGAGGAATCCAAGCTATTTCTCTTTGCAGATGACATGATCGTGTACCTTGAAAACCCAAGAGAATCTGTCAAAACCTCCTTACACTGATAAAGGCCTTTGGCAAAGTCTCAGCATATAAAAAAATGTGCAAAAGACAATCACATTTCTTTACACCAATAATAAACAAAACAGAATCCTAAATAAAAACCACAATTCCATTCACAATAGTCACCAAAAAAATGAAATACCTTGGCATCCTCCTAACCAGAAATGTGAAAGACCTTTACAATGAAAACTACAAAAGACTGCTCAAAGAAATCAAAGATGACACAAACAAGTGGAAATATATCCCATGCTCATGGATTGGAAGAATCAACATTGTGAAGATGTCCATCTTACCTAAGGCAATCTACAGATTTAATGCAATACTCATCAAATTACCAGCAACATTCTTCTCAGACCTAGAAAAAACAACACAGGAATTCATATGGAAACACAAATTACCAAGAATAGCCAGAACAATCCTCAGCAAAAGGGAAAAAAAAAGCAGGTGGTATCACATTACCAGACTTCAAACTTTACTATAAAGCTACAATCAACAAAACAGCTTGGTATTGGTACAGGAACAGGCATATAGATCAATGGAATAGAATTGAGATTACAGAAGCAAAACCTCAATTTCTCAACCAACTCATCTTCGACAAAGCCTCCCTCACCTACCACTGGGGAGAGGAGAACCTATTCAGTAAATGGTGCTGGGAAAACTCACTGACCACATGCAGAAGACTGAAACAGGACCCCTATCTATCCCCATACACAAAAATTAACTCTAAATGGATCAGAGACCTAAATGTAAAACCTCAAACCATAAGAACCTTAGAAAATGAAGGACATACCCTCATGGAAATTGGAACTGGCATCCAGTTCCTGAACAAAACCCGAAACCCACAGGCCATAAGAGATAAGATAGACAAGTGGGGCCTCATTAAACTGACAGGCTTCTGCAAAGCCAAAGAAACCATCAAGAGAGCAGGGAGACAGCCTACAGATTGAGAAAAAGTATTTGCTAACTCCAGGTCTGACAAAGGCTTAACATCTTGGATCTACAAGGAGCTCAAATGCGCTGAAAAGAAAAAAACAAACAACCCCATTATAAAATGGGCAAAATATATGAACAGACACTTCTCAAAGGAAGACATCCGAGCAGCCAGCAGACACATGAAAAACATGTTCAACCTCACTAATAATCAGGGAGATGTAAATCAAAACCACACTGAGATACCACCTAACTCCAGTCAGAATGGCAATTATCAATAGCTCAAAAAATAACAGTTGCTGGAGAGGGTGTGGTAAAAAGGGAAAACTTCTACACTGTTGGTGGGAGTGCAAACTAGTACAACCTCTGTGGAAAACAGTATGGTGATTCCTAAAAGCTCTAAATATTGACCTCCCATATGACCCTGCAATCCCCCTACTAGGAATATGTCCTGAAGAACTCAAATCACTCTATAAAAAAGATACCTGCACACGTATGTTTATCGCAGCAGTGTTCACAACAGCAAGAACCTGGAAGCAATCATGCTGTCCATCAAAAGAGGACTGGATTAAAAAAGTATGGTACATATACACAATGGAATAGTACGCAGCCATAAAAAAGAACAAAATCATGACTTTTGCAGCAACCTGGATGGAACTAGAGTCTATAATACTGAGTGACCTCTCACAGAAACAAAGATCTGAGTATCACATGTTCTCACTCATATAATGGAACTTGAACATCCAATGTAATACTATAAGAAAATGACTGACAGTGGTGGGAAACTATCAGGGGGAGGGGAAGGGAGATAGGACTAAATATCTGTCTGGGATGGGGAGACACCTCTTATCAACAAGGGTGCCTAAACGAAGCATATTTGTATACCAAACCCTTAACTGTACCCCACAATATCATAATAAAAAATATTGATTAAAAAAAAAGAAAAGAACTTCTAAGGGAAGTATTCCTTAACTGGGAATACTCTTCACAGAATGAGAAAAAAAAAAAGAGATGTTTTGTTGAATCTGGTTTACTAGGATCTTGTTGAAAATTTTAGGATCTATGGTCATCAAAGATGCCTGTAGTTCCCTTTCTTTGTCGGATCTTTCCCCAGTTGGGTATCAGTGCAATATTAGCTTCATAAAATGATTCGGGGAGAGTACCATCTTTTTCAATCACCTGGAATACTTTCAGTAGGATTGGTATCAGTCCCTCCTTGTATGTTTTGTAGAATTTTGCTGGAAAGCCATCTGGTTCAGGGTTTTTTTATGTAGGCAGTTTTCTTATGGCATAGTCAACTTCCTCGATTGTTTGGGTCTATTTAGCATCTCAATTTCTTCTTGTTTCAACCTAGGGAGATTTTGTGATGTCAGAAAGTCCGCCATTTCTTTTAGGTTTTCAAGTTTGTTTCCATAAAAATGTACATAGTAGTCTCAGATAATCTTTTGTATTTCTTCAGGATCAGTTGTGACTTTATCTTTTTGTTTCTGATTGAGTTTATTGGGTTTTTTTCCTCTATTTTTCTTGGTCAGACAGACTAGGGGACTATTGATCTTGTTTATCCTTTCAAAGAACAAACTTTTTGTTTCTTTGATCTTTTTTTATTATCTTTTTATCTTCTATCCTGGATTTGGACTTTTATTTTGGTGAACTTGATTTTTCTACTAAAGTTAGGGTTTTGGTGGTCTTGCTTTTCTAGTTACTTAGGTGACCTGTTAGGCTGTTAACTTGTGATCTTTCCATTTTCATCATTTGTGTTTGTAAAGATATGAATTCCTCTCTTATTACTGCTTTCACGGCATCCCAGAGGTTTCGGTAAGATGTTTTTTAATTTTCATTTGTTTCCATTTGCCTTTTAATCTCTCTTTTGATTTCATTGCTGTCCCAGGAGTTGCTTAGCATAGTACTGTTTAGTGTCCATGTCTTTGTGAGTTTTGGGGAACTTTTTTGGTGTTGTTATTTATTTTTATTCCACTGTGATCTGGGAAGGTGCATGGCAAAATTTCAATCTTATGAAATTTGTTTATGTTTGATTTATGGCCAATGATGTGGTTGATCTTGGAGTAAATTTCATGTGGTGATGAATAGAATGTATATTCTGTGGTCGTTGGTTGGACTGTTCTGTAGGCATCAATTAAGTTCTTTTGTTCAAGAGTCTCATTGATGTTCTGGGTCTCCTTGCTGATTTTTTGTCTTGATGATCTGTCTAGGGTTGTGAGTGGGGTATTAAAGTCCCCAGCTATGATAGTGCTAGAGTCAATCACTTTAAAGTTTGACTAGAAGGTGTTTTATGCACATTGATGCTCCTATGGTGGGTGCATATATGTTTAGGATGGATATTTCTTGTTGATGGATTTGACCTTTTATCATTATATAGCGAACTTTTCCATCTTTTCTAATTTTTGATAGCTTAAAGGGTATTTTGTCTGAGATTAAGCTTGCAACTCCAGCTTTCCTTGTGTTCCATTCTCCTGTAATATTGCTTCCCATCCTCTTACTTTGAGTCTGTGAGTGTTCTTTCTGGGGAGATGAGTCTGTTCGAGACAATATATTGCTGCCTCATATTTTATCCATTTTGCCATTCTATGTCTTTTCAGTAGTGCATTTAGTCTATTCACATTCAGGCTAATTATTGAAATGTGAGAGTTTATTCCTGTCATGAGGTTCTTATAGAGTTTTTGTTATTCCTTTTTGTTTGTTGTGTTTGTTTTGATTTTCGGGTTGATTCATGTTTGTTTTTAATCTTTTTCCTACACTCTTGTGAAGAATGTTTTGTTCTTTTTTCCCCTTTCTTCTGTGTTTAATACTTTAAGTGTTTCTTATAGAGCTGGTCTGGAGGCAGAGTAAGTTTTTGGGGATTGAATGTCTGGGAAAGATCTTAATTCCCCCTCATTGATGAAGCTTAGTTTAGTTGATTAGGTTATTCTTGGTTGAAATTGATTCTCTTTAAACATTGGGCTCTAAACTCTCTTAACCTGATGAGTTTCTGTAGATAAATTTGCTGCTATTCTAATTGGTCTTCCATGGTAGGTAGTCTGACCTCTTTCTCTTGCTGCCTTAGGACTTTTTCTTTTATACCTACTTTGTTTAGGTGAATTATTATGTATCAAGGAGTTTGTCTCTCATTTGTTGTCTTGCAGGAGTTCTCTGAATCTCTTATGTTTGAATGGTCACGTCACTGATGAGATGACAGAGGTTTTCTTGGATAATTTCTTAGAATATTTGTTCCAGTGTCATCTCTGTCTCTCTCTCTGCCTCAAGAAGTCCAATTACTCTTAGGGTCAGCCCCTTGATGTAATCACTCATCTCTTGAAGGTTTTATTCTGTCTTTTTAAGCTTCTTTTCTATATTTTTGACTGTTTGGGTTTGTTCTATATTTTGGTCCTCAAGCTCTTTGGTCTTTCTTCTGCTTGCCTAATTCTGCTTTCCATGCTTATCAGTTTGTTATTTATTTCATTCACAGTATTTTTTCACTGCTGTCATCTCAGTTATCAACTCCTTCCTATTTTCCTCTTGCCTCTCCTCAATTCTTTTTAATATCTCTATTAATATTTTGATATCTGGGTTTGTAGTTTGAGACCAGTCATTTGGGGCTCTTCATTTTTTGTGTTCCAAAATCTGTTTTCTCAGTGTCTGACATTCCAGGGGCCTCGAGAGACTCATATTCTCCTTTTGGTTTTTCTTCATTTGTGTAGATTCTTTAATTCTGTTTTCCAGGGATGGCGGGGTTGCTCTTAATTCTTTTTTCTCAGTCTCCTATTCTTCCTTATGTGGGTCCTCTGGTTTTGTTCAGTTCTGAAGCTGGACTGCAGGTTGGGGGCTGCACTTTTTGCAGTTTTGAGATTTGAGGGGAAAGCTGTGATTCAGAATCTATCTGCAGATCCCAATATTCACTGACAGGTGTATGGGCACCTTGGAACCCACTTGCCACTGCCTTACAATCTGTCCATGCAGTGGGGGTTTAGGTTTGCTCCCTGGAACAAAATGAGGTAAGGAAAAGGAAAATAATGGAAGAAGGAAGGGCAAGATCAAGAGTAAGGTGGAGTGAGAGAAGATTAAGGGGGAAATCAGATAGACATACCAGTTAACAAATGAAAAGAGACACAAAAACATAAAGAGAAAAACAAAAATAAAGAAACCCCAGAGCATAAAGGTGATCACACAAACACACAGTCCAATAAAATCCTGCCTATTGATGGAGACTTTCCCTACACAAACAAGGGGTCTAAAAAATAGAAAGAAGAAAGATAAAAAATCATTAAAATAACAAAAGCAAAGCAAGAATGAAAACATTATCAAAACCTGAATGAAAGAGACAAAATGAAACTAAATCTAAAAGCATATGAAAGTGAGTACAACAAACAGTCAAAAAATAAAAACAAGAAATATGACTGGTCCTGAGGTCCTTCCTGTATGTCCAGAGTCTTTTCAGCTCTCATCTCTAGCCCCTCTGCTCTGCTTTCATCACAGGCGGGTAGGGTTACTCATAGCTTGGGTCAGTTGCTGAAGGCCTACTTTTGGAGTGGGGTGAGTCAGATCTGGGTTCACTTGGCTTGTTGCCTGACAGGTCTGCCACACAGATCTGAGTTGTCTGTGTCTGATTCAGCCTGGGGGAGGGGCTTCTGTCTCTTCTGGTTTGATGAGATTACCTTAGGCAACAAGTTGGAGGCTGAGCAGAGGTGGGCGGGCCAACGCAAATTTCTGCCTGGTCCTGGGTCAAAAACAATGGTTGCAGTGGGCAGCTCCTCACGGGGCATGGATTCCTCTCCAGTTTTCCAGATCCCCTCTTTCCACTGGTTAGATCTAGGGCTCCAGCTGATCTGTTATGACAGGTGATGGTGTGGGCCAGGCGCCAAGCGATGGGAATCAGTTGGATCCAGCAGGCTTTTCTCAGGTGAGTTCCTGTGAGCAGCAGACGCTCCTGCACGTGATCTTGCTGGCCATGCTCTAATCTCAGGGTGGTGGGGGCTTGCAGTCACCCTCAGAGATGGTACCTGGGTGCATGGACCCAAGTATCCCCTCAGATGTACTTTCATGCTCCTACCAGCGCCCACGCACTCACTCAGAGAGTCTTTATAAACATTTACCTCCATGGAGACTCTTACAGACTTACCTGTCTGTCGCCATCTTAAGCTCTCTATAACTTCTTTTTTAAAGAGCCCCCCATGAAATCATTCTGAAGCTACAAGTAATATCTGTTGTTTTCTTATGGTTTGTGTTACTGAAATTCTCTGTTATGTAGCAAGGGCAACTACTCCTGATCTATTGCTTTGCACATCTGGTGTTACAGCATGTAAATTATCAAGTAAGGTTTGCCACAGTTGGCCTTGGCTGGCTATTTCCCACTTTGCATATTATATTCTTCTACAATCTAATTAATAATATATTGAGCCTAAGCATTTGCAAGGCTCACAGTACCATTTCAACTTTTTCCAGGTCCTCACAATGGAGTTTTATTAATAATTTACAACAGTGTGCTAAGTAATGAAAGCTCTGCCAAAGTGTCTGTCATGTCATCCAACCCAGACCCTTCCTGAGACTTGGCCTTGTTTGTTGTACACAAATGCTATTGGCAGAACTCCACAGGAAAGCATGTTTCTGCCAATCAAACCCCAGGAGGCGGGGGCAACCTGCTGATGGATCCACATTTCAGATTCAATTCTGCAAAACATAAAACTCTTTGATAAACATTTTCTAAAACAAAACATGGTAGCTAAATATTGAAATTGAAATAAAAATGAATCAACTAAAAAGTAATGAGTGCTTTTTAAAAAGGATGAAGCCTGCATATTAGGAGAAGGAGAGCATATAGAGAATTGCCCACTAGGATCAGGAATATATACATTGCATTATTTTATGATGTCCAATATACTCAGAGCATTAGTGGCTGACTAAAAACAGAAAGGGAAAGTGACATTAACAAGATGATGAAATGAGAGGTTCCAACTCTCAGTCACATACTAAAACACTGATTTTGGTAACCATATGTCGGGAGGAATACCTTTGTGAGAGTCCTGGAGTCTACCTGAAGTTCCACTCCCAGTGGAGCAAAACCTCCAAGCATGGACACATTGAAGAAAGTAAGAAGCAATTCCATTTTACCTGCAGCATCAATCCCTCAAGGGATCACAGTTTATGTAAAGAGAGTCTCCCTGGCCCACAATTAATTTCACAAAGAAAAGTGAAAGCAAAGTGATCACCCTGCATCCCTAGCCTTGCAGGTCACTGCCCAGGAGCCCTACTTCTGTCTCATTTTACCTAGAACACAGAGGGGATCAGCACTGCTGAATTTTCAGGAACAGCTAGGAGAAGGGAGAGTGAACAGAGTGCACAGTAAACAATGCCCTGTTCTCACTAGCCTACTGTAGATCCTGCTAACCTGCTTGCAGACTCTTCCAAAAGGCCAGACTCCTAAGGAAAGATAACAAAACTGGCAAATCTCTAGTTAGACTAAGAAAAAGAAAAAGAAAAAACTAAAATAAATACAATTATAAATGAAAGAAGACACATTACAACTGATACCATAGAAATACGAAAGATCCTAAGAGATTATTATGAACAATTATATGCCAAGAAATTGGATACCTAGAAGAAATGGATACATTTCTAGAAACATGCAAGTTACCAAAACTGAACAATGAAGAACTAGGAAATGTGACCAATAACAAGTAAGAAGATTGAATCAATAATCAAAAATTTCCCCTAAAGGAAAGCCCATGACAGATGGCTTCATTGATTAATTATACCAAACATTTAAGAAAGAATTAATGTCAACCCTTCTCAAATATTACAAAAAATTGAGAAGTGAACATATCCAAACTCATTCTACAAGGCCAGCATTGACCTGATACTAAAACCAGACACTACAAGAAAAGAACAACATTATAAGAAATAAGGACACTACAAGAAACAAGAACACTCCAAGAAATGAAAATTATAGGCTGAAATCTCTGATGAATATAAATGAAAAATCCTTAACAAAATACTAGCAAAATAAATTCAGCATCACATTCAAAGGCTCATATACCATGACCAAACAGAATTTAGAATTTATCCCAGAAATACAAGGATGGTTTCACATCTGCAAATCAATAAATGTGATACATAACATTAACATAGTGAAGGACAAAACCATATGATTATTTCAATAGATGCAGAAAAAGATTATGACAAAATTATGCAGTCTTTTATGATTAAAAAACTCTTAACAAATTAGATACAGA
Source organism: Carlito syrichta (assembly GCF_000164805.1). Classification (NCBI taxonomy): domain Eukaryota; kingdom Metazoa; phylum Chordata; class Mammalia; order Primates; family Tarsiidae; genus Carlito; species Carlito syrichta. Next base: position 294,004 of record NW_007257572.1, read on the forward strand.
ACGAATATACCTCAACACAAGTGCATAACTGACAGGCCCACAGATAGCAACATAATGGTGAAAAGCTGACTTTCCTCTAAAACCAGAAATAATACAAAGATGCTCAAATGATGCTCAAATTTTACTGCATCTATTTAACATATACTAGAAGTCCCAGGTAGAGAAATTAGGTAAGAAAAATAAATGAAAGTCATCCATATTGAAAAAAAGTAAAATTATCTCTGTTTTCTGATGACATGGTCTAATATATAGAAAATCTTAAAGATTCCACCAAAAAACTATTAGAACAAATGAATTCAGTAGAATTGCAGCATACAAAATTCAACATACAATAATCAGTTATTTTTATACAGTAATAATGAACTATCTGAAAAAAGAAATAAAATAATTTTATTTATAATAGCATCAAAAGAATAAAATACTCAGGCATAAATTTAACCAAGTTAATAAAAGATCTGTGCACTGAAAATTACAACACACTGCTGAAAAAAATAAAGTAGAAACAAATAAGTAAAGATAGTTCGTGTTCATGGATTGGAAGAATTTATATTGTCAAAATGTTCACACTGTCCAAAGCAAGGTAGAAATTCAGTACAATGGAGTTCAGGACATACTACCTCAAAATATGGCACCTTGGCATACTTTGGTACCTGTTGAGAAAATGGCAGAAGCTGAAAGTACGCGCTGAGCTTCTCCCACAGTGCTTTATTGAAGTAGGACATAAAAGAATAGTCTGGGCAACCTTCTCAGGTCCCCTCCCACTGTGAGAGCTTTTCTGTCCTCTCAATAAATCCTGCTTTCTCAACAAAAAAACAATTTCTGACCTTCCCTAGAAGTAGGTTATAAGGCCTTCTCTTCAGAGGTGTTCTCCCAGTACATGAAGAAAAGGAATGAAAACACATGAACACCAGTAAGAATCTGAACAAATAGGCCTTGCTAAGTTTCCTTCAGTTTATTACCGTTAGATTATACCCCCTTGCTTTTCAACTCTACTTCTATATTATGGCTTATAAAAATACAGTTTTCCCTATTACCTTGAACCTTTGTTTCTGAAGCCTCCTGTGTCACATAAAACTAATATTAAATACATTTGTTATGCTTTTCTCTTGTTAATCTATCTTTTATTATAGAGGCCTCAGCCATAAACCCAGTGATGGATCAAGGAAAAAAAAAAACCTCTTTTCTCTTACAAATGTGATCCCTATAAAAAATGACATTTTCAATGACATCTTCCAGATAAATAAAAAAATCCAATAATTCATATGGAATTTCAAAGGGATCTTGAGCAATGAGAACAAATCTGGAGGAATTATACATTTTGATTTTAAATTAGATTGCATAGCTATAGAAATCAAATAGTATGGTACAGGCATAAAACCAGACACACTTTCTAATGTAACAGAATAGAAAAGTCAGACATAAAATACATATAAGTGATCAACTAATTTTTGACAAGGGTGCCAATAATACACAATTAGAAAGGACAGTCTTTCCAATAAATTATGTTAAGAAAACTGAATATCCACATGCAGAAAATTAAATTGAACCCTTATCTTGCATTATACATGGATCAACTAAAAATGAGCTAAAACACATATAAGACATGAAATCATAAAAAGACTAGAAGACAACATAAAGGAAAAGCTCTTTGACCATGGTTTTGGCAATTTTTTTTTGTATGACATAAAAATACTGGGGATATAATCAAAATAAACAAGTGGGATCACATCAAAATGAAAAGCTTCTACATAGTAAAAAAAAAAAAACTACAAAATGAAAAGGCATCATATGGAAGAAAATATTTACGAACTATATATCTGATATTTCCAAGAAACTCATACAACTGATTAGAAAAATAACAAAAACAAACAAAGAAAATAATCCAGAAAAAAAAACAATTAAAAAATCAGGCAAATGACCTGAATAAACACTTCTCCAAAGAAGACATACAAATGGTCAACAGGTATATTGAAAGATTTGTTCAATACCACTAATCATGAGAGAAATGCAAATCAAAACTAAAATGATTTTTTATCATCTCACAGCTGTTAGGATGGCCATTATTTAAAAAAATAAACAGAGAGATAGCAAATGTTGAGGATGTAAAGAAAAGGGAGCCTTTGTACACAGTTGGTGGGAATGTAAATTGGTATAGCCATTATCGAAAACATAATGGAGTATGGCTGAGGAAACACAGGGGTTTCTTTAAAAAGTCAAAACTAGCCGGGCTCAGTGGCTCAGCCTGTAATCCTGCACCTTTGGGAGGCTGAGATGAGTGGATTGCCTGAGCCCGCGGGTTCGAGACCCACCTGGGCAGCGAGACCTCATCTCTACAATAAATCAAAAAGTCAGCCGGGCATGGTAGCGCGTGCCTGTATTTCCGGCTACTTGGAAGATTGAGGCAGAAGGATGGCCGGAGCCCAGCAGGTCGAGGCTGTGGTGGCCGGAAGCGGCCACTGCACTCCAGTCTGGGCGACACAGTGAGACTCCAACTCAAAAAAAAAAAAAAAAGTCAAAAGTAGAACTAACATGTGACCCAGAAATCCCACTACTGGGTATAAACCCAAAGGAACTGAAAACAGGATCTTGAAGAGATATCTGCATTGCCATGCTCATTGCAATATTATTCACAATAGTCAAGATATGGAATATCAAATGTCCAAAGATGAATAGACTAAGAAGTGTTCTATATCCATTCACCTTTAAAAAAAGAAAATCCTACCATTTACAACATAGAAAGCATTATGTTAAGTGAAGTTAACCAGACATAGAAAGGCAAACTGTATGATCTCATTTATATGTATGTCTTAGTCTGTTCAGGCTGCTATAACAAAATAGCCTGGAAAGCTCATAGATAACAGAATTTTACTTATCACAGTTCTAAAGACTGGGAAATACAAAATCAAAGCATGGGGAGATTCAGTGTCTTGTGAGGACCCACTTCCTGGTGGCACTTTTGCACTGTGTGGAAGGGACTACCTAGCTTTCTGGGGTCTCTTTTACAAGAATACTAATCTCAATTATGTAGGTCCTGCCCTCATAACCTAATCCCCTCCGAAAGGCCTCACATCCTAATATGATTACCTTGAGACTTAGGAATCCAGTATATAAATTTTTGGGGGGGAGTACATACACATTGAGACCATATAAATGTGAACTCTAAAATAGTCAGACTCATAGAAGCAAAGAGTAGAATGGTGGCTGCTAAGGACCGGAGTGAGGGAGAAATGAAAACGTAATTTTTAAAGGGTATGAGGTCTTAGTTATGCAAGATAAGTTTTAGAGATCTACTATCCAGCTGCCTATAGCTAATAATACTTCAGTGCTGTATAACATACTTCAAACTTGCTAACAGGGTAGATCTCTTGTCAAGTGTTCTTATCAAAAACAAAACAAACACACTTTAATAATATTAAAGGGAGCAAGAAGAAACTTTGGGAAGTAATGAGTATGCTTATGTCCTTGATAGTGGTAATGGTTTCACAGATGTATACTGATTCCTAAACTCATCAAAATGTATATATTAAATGTGTGCAGCCTTTTATATGTCAATTATGTCTCAAAAAAACTGGTTAAATAAATTCCATTTAAAAATAAAGATAATAAAAAACAGGAAATACATATTTCTTCAGAATAGCAATTCCTTACAGCTGTAGTTTTCAATTATGCTTATGTAGTCATGTGTCCCTTAACAATGGAAATATATTCTGAGAAATGTGACTTCAGGAAATTTTGTCATTGTGCAAACATTATAGAGTGTACCTAGACCAACCTAGGTGGTACAGCTTGGGCTAAATAGTACAGCCTATCATTCCTAGGCTACAAATCTATATAGTATATTACTATACTGAATACTGCAGGCAAGTATAACACAGTGATAAGTATTTTTATATCTAGACATAGACAAGATAAGGTAAAAAACAGTATCAAAGATTTTAAAAAGTGGTATACCTGTAAGGGCACTTACCACGAATATAGTTTGCAGGACTGAAAATTGCTCTAGATGTGTCAACGAGAGAGTGGTGGGTAAGTATGAAAATTGAGGGCATTTAACTGTACATGACCGGAGAGTTTTTTTTTTTGCGGGGGGTTGAGTTGGAGTCTTACTCCGTCACCACAGCCTCGACCTGCTGGGCTCCGGCTATCCTCCCCTCAGCCTTCCAAGCAGCTGTAACTACAGGCACGCGCTACCACGCCCAGCTCATTTTTTTTTATTTATTGTAGAGATGAGGTCTCGCCAAGTTTCCCAGGCGGGTCTCGAATCCGCGTGCTCAGGTAATCCACTCACCTCAGCCTCCCAAAGGCGTGGGATTACAGGCCGAGCCACCGAACCCGGCTGACTGGAGACTTTATAAACATTGCACACTTTGGCTACACTAAATTTATTTTAAAACATTTTGATTTCTTCAATACTAAATTAACCTTAACTTACTGTAACTTTTTTACTTTATAAGTTTTTTCATTTTTTAACTGTCTCTTTGTAATAACATTAGGTTAAAACACAAATATATTTTACAACTGTACATAGTTTTTCTTTATATACTTATACCATAAACTTCTATTTTTCCATTCTTAATTATCTTTTTAAAAATTTTTTAAACTTTAAAAAATACCTAACCAAACCAAACCAATACCAAATGCCTAGGCCTACGCAGGGTCAGGATCATCAATATCACTGTATACCACCTCCACATCTTGTTCCATTGAAAGGACTCCAGGGGCAGTAACACACATGGAGCTGTCATCTCTTTTGACAACAATGCCTTCAAGAAGCTCCTGAAAGACCTGCTTCAGGCTGTTTTACGTTTAACTTCTTATTTTTTAATAAGGAGGGCTACACTGTAAAATAAGAATAAAACATATACTATACTAAATACATAAGCCAGTAACATAGTCATTTATTGTCATTATCAAGTATTACATTCTGCACATATTGATATGTGCTATATGTTTATATAACTGGCAATACTATGAGTTTGTTTACACCAGCACTGCCACAAATATGTAAATAATGCACTGTGCTACAACTTTACCACAGCCACAATGTTACTAGGCAATAGGAATTTTTTCAGCTTCATTATAATCTTGTGGACCACTGTTGTATGATGCTGCTCAAAAAAAACCTCTTTATTCAGGTCATGACCGCATATCAGTATCTCCTGGGTACATTTTAAAAATTCCATTGTCCTGACATCGTTAGCAGAGATTTTGATTTAATTAATCAGATTGGTAGTGGGCATCGGAATTCTTTTCTTTTTCTTTTTCTTTTGTTTCATCAAATGCAATTCAAATGTGTTCAAAACCATTTTGTTAGAGTAATCTTTTCAGCCATGTGGATTAAGAAGGGGCAAACAAAGGGTAGGTGAGTTTGTGGCTTCCGGAACTCAACCTAAGTCAAGTGGTTGACTTGGATAGTTATCTAGATAAATGAAGGCAAAATATAATTGCTAATTGAAAGAAAAGGTTAGGACATTGACAGATATAGGTTGGTTTCTCTTATTGATTGAGTTAAAAGTCCTCACCTCATGAATGTGTAGTAGAGTGTACAAACTTGGATCTTTAATTATAAACTAATTCTGTTTTATCTAAGCAAACTTCACTTTCACATATTTCCAGTTCTTATAGGTGCAGTTTTTGAAGCCAGAATATTTGTGAATATAACAGCATTGCAATTTTTACTTTCTATTCTAGAACAAATAAACTTCAAATCCTTGACAATAATCTCAGTTTTTCTTCAGATTTCAAGAACTTAGATGCTAGATAATATTTCCCTGCTGCCCTGAGGAATCAAGCACTGAGTTTTCTCTGCCAGGACTGTCTTGGATGGAGATGTGCATTTTCTGGTTAGTTAACTGCTGAGTTATGATAGTGGCACTCACATTCTTTTAGATTTTCAAGATAGAAAACTCATATTTAATTACATCATGCTGTTTGCTTCCCACAATTAACATACCAATATATCCCTTTGTCTCTTCTTGAGAAATATCTCCTAGATTCTCCAGATGTTTCCTGTTACCAAGATCTCATCCAGAACCTCAATACTTTGTTGAACACTTCATTAAATTTTCATAGGATGAATCAACACTTTAAAATACAAATTTCACCAAAATCTCTTTTTAATAAGCATATAATTGTTTTATATCACTGATAAGGCAAATTTAAAACTTCAGTTTTTTTTAAAAATACCTTGTAGAGAAAGATAACGTGTCTCAACTTCTTCCACTAACATTTACTCCTTGAAAATTACCCAAAGGAAAATAAATTCATTTAGTTATTTGAAGATTGAAGCCCCTATCTAATACCCTATTTTATAATATTACAATGTGGATAGGAAGAAGGACAAGGATGTTGGAGTGAAATACATTTGGGTTCAAATGGTAGTTTTGTCGCTTAATGTGTGTTCACGAACTAGTTTCTAAGACTTTTATGTTCAGTTTGTTCATTTTGAAATGGGGGTTAATAAAGCTCAACTTGTTGAATCATTGTAAGAGTTCTGTGAAAAAAATTAGCTATCATCTATGTATCTATCTACCTATTTATCTATCTATATCTTTGCACCATATATCAAAACAGTAGGTCTTCAATAAACAGACATTTTCCTTTTCTTTTTATAACATATTTTAAATAAACCTTATTATTTTCCAACAGTGAAAAATCTGCACTAGGAAGAAGATGGCTGTTTTTCTTCAAAGGGGTTAATTTTCTTTTGTATGATTCAGTAGCTGATGGCTGAGGTGTTATTTGTTCCTGTTTACAGCATAAATTTAAACCACAGAAGACATCAAAACCTAGTCTGGCTTTGTTTAGTATGTGTCATAACTTAGAGATTCAAAGGATCTTTGCTTTTTAGCTTCTAAGTGAAAGGGGTTTGTTTATGGTGTCTACAAAGGTAAGAACAAAATTTGCTAATTAGAAATTGAAAAACTAAGTCAATCAACAGGCCTTTGTTGTTAGGTTTTGATCACGGCAAAAGGAGGAGTTTTGCATTTGCCTAGACACATACAAAAGGCAATTTGTTAAAATAGCAAAAGAGCAGCAAAGGCTGTCTGTTTTTCTACTTACTCTGAATATACTACAAGTAGAAAGAGCAGGCTGTTTACCAGCTCAACAGTAATTGCGTTTTTGGTACAAAGGGGAATCTGAAAAGGCAAACTTATTTGGGCTTAAAGATTCTTCATGTTCTTCCTTCAATCAATCACCACCTAAGACAAATTCTTTCACTCTTGGTAGGAGAGAACCTGTATTCGGGACAGAACTGGTTTGGAAGTGGGAGGGAACCTTGTTCACCATTGTGACCCTTCTTTTCCCTAGGGCCATTTCTTTTTCTTTTTTTTTTTGAGTTGCAGTCTCACTCTGTCGCCCAGGCTGGCGTGCAGTGGCACACTGACCGCCACCCAGCGTCACCTGTTGGGCTCAAGTGATTCTTCAGCTTCAGCCTTTCAAGTAGCCGGAACTACAGGCCCGGATAATTTTTGATTTTTTTTTTTTTTTGATTGTAGAGAGGACGTCTTGCCAAGTTGCTCTGGCTGGTCTCAAACTGTGGGCTCAGGTAATCCACTTGCCTCGGCTTCCCAAAGTGCTGGGATTATAGGCTAAACCACAGAGCTCGGTCTAGGGCCATTTCTTCATGTGAGAAATCAGGAAATCTTGTACTATTCAAAAGCAAGGAGAGGAGAGACTGCAAGGACAAGGTCCAGAACGTGAACATAAAACTCTACTCTAAAGGGAGGCACAGGAAAACCACATTTGACTTGAAAATTTGATTTTAGCCAGGCTCAGCGGTTCAGCCTGTAATCCCGCGCCTTTGGGAGGCTGAGGTGAGTGAAGAGTGGATTGCCTGAGCCCGCGGGTTCGAGACCCGCCTGGGCAGGTGAGACCTCATCTCTACAATAAATCAAAAAAAAAAAAAAAAATCAGCCGGGCGTGGTAGTGCATGCCTGTAATTCTGGCTACTCGGAAGGCTGAGGCGGAAGGATCACCGGAGCCCAGCAGGTCGAGGCTGCGGTGGCCGGGAGCGGCCACTGCACTCCCGTCTGGGCGACAGAGTGAGACTCTCAACTCAAAAAAAAAAAAAAAAAAAATTTTATTCACCTAAATATCAAAAGGTATATGTTTTTGTCATTTAAATTTATTTGGTTAATAGATGACAGATGAAATAGAAACATGAGTGGAAAGAACTTTTTTTTCCCCCTTGTAAAAACTGTGTGCAGTCGTTTGAGCGTGCAGGGTAGATGAGTGTCTTGGGAGAAGGAAAGAGGACAGTGTGACTCTGCAGCGGTAAGTAAACACGAGGCTTCTTTCCAGTTTTCACATTAGAATGCTTTCAACTCATCTGTAATTTAAAAGAAGAATATTGAAACATTGCCAAGCGCGTTTGCCTCCTCTTTCCCCATGAAACGCTTATTCTTTAATCCCGAATTAGCTTCTATTTTCTCAACAAAACTTTCCATTCTCACTCATAGACACAGGATTCATTCTTTTCTCTGACTTATAACCTTTCTTTGTGGAAAAAAGTTATTTTACACTCTGGTGACAGCATTACCCAGGGTAAATTTTTAGCAAGGCAATTTGAAAATATGTATGGAAATACTTAAATGCATATACCAAAAAATTTTTTTAAGAAAATAAGTGGAATGTGTTTAGAGATGTATGTCAAGTAATAATAATAGAAATATTATAAATTAAGGACAAAAAAAATTCTAATGTCCTACAACAAGTGTTTGGTTAAACCACTGTAAAAAGTGTATACTATGCAGTAGCTCATATGAAAATATATCTTTTGTATTTATATAGAAATACATTTTAAGAACAAATGTAAGTTACATGGAACAGTATGTCTTGGAAGATCCCATTTTGTTATATACATATATAGATATATTTGTTTACATATATTATATATAATATGTAATTTATATGTATTTAAATGTAAATATATAACTGCAAAATAAATTAACCTAATGTATTGACTGGTTGCATTTTCATAAATGGAGTTTGAGCAATTTAAATTATTTTTCTTGACTAAATTTTTAACATTAGCTCACAATGATTATGTTCTACTTAGACAATTAATTTTAAAAAAAGTATTTTTATAGTTAAGAACTATTCATAATATATATTTTGCATCTTTCTAACTATAAGTTCCATAATGGTGGGAACTTTTATGTCTTGGTATCACCCCTCCCCCTGCCATCCCATATTGTTAGTGATATCTTCACATGCACACATTGTAGTCATAGTGATTTGTGGTTATCTCTTATAAAGAATATTGATCCCCAGGTCATACCTCTAACTCTTTTCTGAAATTCCAAGAGAAGAAATTCTGGGAATACTGAAGAGGTTTCAAACTGTACTGATGTAAAAATCATTCAACTCCCCAAATCTGAGATTCTAATTCTAGAGTTGCTCTGGTTCTGAGAACAGACACTGGGGAGCTCTGGGGACTGTCTCCTTGACTGTCTTGAATTTTATCTGTAATGTATTCTAAAGATCACTCTCCTTAACATTACTCTTCTAGATCAAGCATATACATGTCACTCAGGAGGCACTAGGTAATCTACATGCATTTTACGGTGGGGAGAACAGAGGGGAGAGCATGGGCAGGGCGAGTCTGCTAATGAAGCATGGGTTTTAACCCCTGATGGAGGGCTGCTGCGCAAACCACATGCAGCAGAGAATGACCTGCCTAGAGATGAGTACTAGCAGCTTCCTGAACATCTTAACAGCAAGCTTGCCCAATTTAGGTTTTAAATTCTCCCTCAGTAGCAATATGGCATAAACCCAATGTAACGTGAATATGCAAATCTCATCATTTGAAAGAAAAAATAACCTGTCTCCAATTAGGTACATTTGCTGAAATAAAGGATAGTACCCATCCTCCATATAACATCATGTTACTGAATAGAGCTGGAGTCACATTATCCCTTCCAGGGAATTCTTGTCTTGTGTATTTTGTTTTGTTTTTGTTTTAGAGCTTCATAACAGCCAGCACAACAGTGGTACATTTCCAAACTGATTTGGAGGCTGACACATCTAGATTCTCAGAGGAAGGCCTCATAAGACAAATATTCATTGAGGATCTACTCTAGGCTATGAGCCTTGCCTTAGAGAGATGGGAAAAATAACATGGTTTTAACTTCAGTAAGTCTCCAGAAAAGGTATAGGAATAAAACTTATTATTAATACAAGCAACGTAGACAATAGTTCCTGAAATAGCTATGTCATGAATTAAGGTTGCCAGATTCTGCAAATAAAAATACAGAGTATTTAGTTAAATTTGAATTCTAGATAAACAATGAATCCTTTTTTTTATGTATAACATGGGACATAGTTATACTAAAACATTAATTGTTGTTAATCTGGAATTTAAATTTAACTGACTATTTAGTATGTCATTTGACAACCCTACCAAAGCACGGTTTTTAAACTGCTGCTGAGTATAAATTAGAATTTAAGAGTAGAGAATTGTGATTGACAGGAAAAAAAAGAAAGAAACTTGCAAGATCCAATTAGGCAACAGAGATTGATTTAGTCCATTAAAAATGGGTAAGAAAAACTGAGTGGATATGAAAATAATCCCATATTAAAATCTTGGCTTAGGACTCCTACTAGACATGGTAGTCAGAATTCCATTATGAAAGGAACCAAGCATAATCATGTTTGCTGAAGAAAAATGCAGTATGGCTGAGCATTTTTTCATGTATCTGTTGGATATGCAGCCATAAAGAAGGACAAGATCATGGACTTCACAGCAAATTGAAAGGAGTTTGAGACAATCATACTTAGTGATCTATCACAGAAACAAAAGACCAAATACCACATGTTCTCATTCATAAATGGGACCTGAACATTGATCACAATAGCACAAAGGAGGGATAGGCAGTCATGGGACACTGCCAGGGGATGGACAGAATGGGGTGGCATGTAACAACAAAAAGGTACCTGGTCCTAAACCAGGGAAACTGAGGTCCAGTTAGAGGCCCAAACTTCACTTGCATGTAGATTACTTATGTACTAATCCTAACTTGTACCCCACATCTCTATAATAAAATAAAGTTAAAAAAAAAAAAAAAGAATGCAGTATGTACGGCCCAGTCCCTGGGGTTCTGAATGGGAGTCTTTGACATCTAGGTAACATTGCAACTGGCCCTATTTGTCACCCTGTAATTTCAGTCAACTGAATATGGTAAAATTACTCCTTTTTAAGTGGATAAGTGACTACAACTCAAAAAAGGTTATTAATAGTGTAGAAATGATAAAGTAGTAAAAAACCATATAGCATAAACATTTTTGGGTAATCTGTTGATGTCAATTATCCATCTACTTATTTTTGGAATATTAATATTGATCTTACAATTGATTTGGGGTTTTCAACTTTAATTTTGAATGTGTAGGAGAATCTGATTGTGTGGATAATCTGTATTTAATAGTGTAAGAAAAACTGATCTAACTATTTTTATCAGTTCAATTTATTAGATTCACAAGAGTTGCTTAAGAACTAGAGAGAATTTGCTTGTTAGGTTATTAAATCTCCCTGTCAGTCATTTGAAATGCTTTGAAAAATTCAAACCTATTAAATCTAGAATGTTGTTTTAGCATGTTCAAAAGAATATAACTAAATTTGTAATTCAGACTTGTTTTTAAATGTTAATCTGTTAAATTTGAGAAATCAAGAATTTATCAAAGAATACATAAAAAGTGTTTGTCTTTTTTACATAAAATTGACTATATCCGTAAATTAAAATAAATGTTAATATTAATAAGTTAAAATATTGATAAGTTAAACTCAAAGATTAAGGTCATTTAGGTTATAATTTAAATATATTAAATGTAATTTAAACCTAGGCAATTTTAACATTTCATTTTATGTACATACTATGGACATTAAAAGCCAAAATAATAATGCGCAGATGTTTAAGAAATTGTTTACATTCCTAGGAGGCCTAATACTCAACCCGTTCTATGATATTTTGAAAATAAATCTCTTAGTCAGAGCTCAGTAGCTAATGGAAACTCCTAATCCTCTGATTAACATTTTTTGCTTTTTAATACTCAGAAAAATTAACATGGGATACATTCGACTTAATCTATATTAATAAGAACTTCTTAATTTCTACCAATGTATTTAATTTTATTTCTCCCAAATCATCATATTGAATGTGACTGTTTTAGTGAAGTACCAGGAACAACATTAAAAGCTACATAGCAATAAACACGTATTGTTGTAGTGCAATAGAAAGAGCTATAAGTAGCTTCTGCAAATAACCTACCAAGTTCTCAGTTTCTTTTTTAAGTTTTATTTTACTTTTAATCAACAAGTAATAGCTGTACATATTTACTGGGTACAATGTGATGTTTTGATACATGTATGCATTGTAAAATGATCACATCAGGGTAATAAGTATATTCATTACCTCAAGCATTTATCATTTTTGTGGTGAAACTTTTTCAAATCCTGTCTTTTAGCTTTTTTGAAATATTTAATACATTATTAGTAGCTATAGTCAACTTGCTGTGCAATAGAACACACCAGAACGTATTCCTCCTATCTAACTGTAACGTTGTACCCATTGACCAATTTCCTTTTCCTGTCCACCTTCCCACCAACCCTACCCCTGCCCTCCTCCACCTTTGGCAACTACCATTCTACTCTCTATTTCTTGTGAGTTCTTTTTTAGATTACACATACAAGTAAGATCATGTAGTATTCGTCTTTCTGTGCATGGCTTATTTCATTTAACACAATGTCCTCTAGGGTCATCTATGTCGTCAAAAATGACAGAAATAATAAAATTAGGTGACTAGATTTGATACGTAATTCCCTCAGCAAGATTTACTGGGAAGTTTTCTAAAACTACAGATTCCTAGGCGTCTTCCCCATGGTCTCAATAATTTACAAGAGTAAGCAGTAATCTGGACATTCAAAAATCTCTCCAGTTAATTCCAACAACAACAAAAAAATAGCCTGACAATTATGGGAAACACTGGCCTACAAGCTCTTTGCAGTTCTAAGACTCCAAAATGATCATTTTAAAAACTGAACATAGCCCTTTTAAAAAATCATAACTTAATGAAACTGGAAATAAATCATAACCTAATGAAGACCTAATGAAGTATCTTTTAAATACCCATTTACCATCATACCTATTGAAATGCATATTTTATTAATGAAGAGGTCACATATTTTTGCTATGATAACTCAGAGAATCCTCCGGCTTCTCACTGGAGTTAAGTCAGTATTGATTTTTATCTAATTCTTATAAGATATTTAGAAGAAAAATCTTGGGATTTTTAGTAAATGACATTAAATCATCTTGACCTTTTCTCCTCCATTATTTCTACAAAATTTGGAAAATATTTGAAAATTTAATATTCATTGCATGATATAATATCACAATATGATCAGCAGGTTTCTCTCTATTTGAGTAAGACAAAAAACTACCAACAGAGATTACTGCTCAGATCTGCTTTGTCCCCAGTCAGAAAAATGAAGTAGAATGAGCCATTCCCATATAAAGGATTCCAGAGCAAAAGAAAACAATTGTTTCATAACACAATTGATTCTCAAAGTAAACACTGCACAGTGCTGCCTAGGATTCTAAGTGAACATTGTGTGGGCACAGGTAGCTTGCAATCCAATATGTTGTTCTGAATATTTTTAGAAATATGTTTGCTCAGTGTCAAATATGCATCAACAACTTCCTTTCAGTGTTTTGTTTGTTTTTTTGTTTCTGTTTTTGTTTACCCCCAACTGGAAAATGGATCAGTCTACACTAGAGAAAAGAAATTAGAAAACCTAGAAGACTTGTCAACTGAAAACAACTACGAATGTTGTCTTGGAGGGTTTACACACACACACAGACACACACACATGCACACACACACATATATATGCACACACACACCCTGATGTGTGCTGACAAATTAAGAAGACATATTTAGGGACCAAAAACTAATAAGTCAGATGAGAAACCCAGAGCACAAACCGGTCTTCACATTGAGGGCATTTTGTCATTTGCCAAACCTAAAAAACTTTAACGGAACTGTGTTTTTTCATTTTTCTTGGGGAGCAGAAAAACAGTCAAAACCCAAGTCTACCTAAAGTAGATCTTTCAGTAGAAGAGATTTAATGAATGAACAAAAAAGAAACCCATGCCTTTCCTCAAATGAAGGAATTCCTGCCTTCGTGCTTCATTGAGGGATAAAAGACATTTCCTCTGAAAAAATTACAACTATAGTCTGACCATCAAAGATATCGTAGCCTATTTTTATATTACCGAGGTGGCCTCAGGAGTCTCAGGAAGAAAATTGGGTTGGAAGTGGTTTCCAACTAGTGGTCACTAAGGCAGAAGCCGACACGGACACCTTTAATGTAGACCTCAAATAATTCCCACAAGATTAAACAAACATGAAATTATGATAAGAATCACAAAATACAAAAAAATAAGGTGCCATGACTGAGAGAAATCACAAATAACAGTATCAGGCTCATATAAGTTATCCATAATGAAAGACTATCCATATTGGAATTATTAAATACAAAGTGTAAAGTTCATGTTTAATATGCTTAACAAAATACTTGAGGGGATGGAAAATATAAACAAATTTCAAGAAATCATTTTTAAAAGACCAAGCTGACTAAAAATAAATCTAGATAAAACTTATAAAAATAAAAAATGCAATATTTTACATTTAAAGCTCAGTGGAAAACTTGACAGTGGACAAAATCAGTTGAATACTCAATGAGTAAGCTGAAAGATAAAGTTGAAATAGGTATCAAGAATGCAGCCCAAAAAGATAACGAGGTGACAAATATGAAATATGGAAGAGAAGTTAAGAGATATGGAGGCTAGAGCAAAAAAATCTAAACTATGTTTAAACAGAATAGAAAGATAGGATAAAAAAAGTTGAGTAGAAGTGATATTTGATATGCTTAATAATCTAGAATTGCTGAAAGTCACCAACCACAAATTCAGAAAACAAACAATCCAAACAACAACAACAAAAATCTATAGTGAGATATATCATACTGAAACTATAGACAATAGAATGAATAGGTGGATAACAATAAACTAAGTAATGATAATAGCAACACCACTTACAGTGTCTTACAGAGTTTAAACATGATTTGATTTAATTATCAATTTTTTATAATTAAATACACATGTTAAATTTTTAGTGTTATTCCTTAAAATATAGAAATAGGGTATGTTACTTCCAATGAAGTTGAGGGGGAAAGAGTGTAATAAAAAATAAGTAAAGAGAGATAGAAGGAAGAGAAAGAAAAACATGAAAAAAGATAGAAAATGAAGCATATTAGTTCTCTAAGAAACAGATGCTAAAATAGGATTAGATTTGCAGAGGATTGTTTTGGGACAAAATTATTTAAAAGATAAAGGAAAGGGAGCAAAAAAGGGAGGAAAGAACCATGATGTCTTTTTGACACCATTGAAGGAGAGGAGTAAAGAAAGAAAACTGAGTAGGGAATGTCTTAGACTGTAGCACAGTTATAAAAAGGTTTTGATTAGGCCAATAAAGAGTCCCTGAGTCACAAATCCCAGTAGTCAATTGTCTTCTGCAAAATAATTTTCTGGCCAAAAAACCTACAAACATATCTAAGAGAAGATCTGTAAAATCTTCATGTACAAAGTTATAAAATACTATTGAAAAGCATTGCTAAAAGATCTAAATAATGAAGAATCTTGTTTATAGATTGGAAACTTCACTATATTAAATATAAATACTGGTTTAAATGCATTAAGTCAATGAGTCAACTAAAGATTTATATTTAATGTAGTGAAGCTTTCAATCTATTGTCAATGAAGACAATGAATCCGAATATTCATTTCATAGAAAAGGAAATATAGTTGGCCAATAAAAATCTTTACCTCTTTAGTAAATATAATTATGCAAATTAAAAACCACATAAAGTATAATTTGACTCTTCACATATTGGCAAAATTGAAAACAACTGGCAAAGATGGGGAACAACAGAATTATATTCTTCTTTTAGCATTGCAAATTGGTGTCCCACATCCAAAAATAATTTAGCACAATGTGGTGAAGTTAAATATGTGAATACCCTAATCTTATAATAGTACTTCCATCCATTCACACTAACATTCATACTTGTGGGCACCAAAATCATAGGCAAAAAAGCTGGCAAATCAAAAACAAAACAAAAATCTGAAAATAACCAAAATTTATATCACTAGTAGATTGCAAAAACAAATTGCTATGTTACATATTAGATTTTTTATAGCAGTAAAATAAGTAAAATATACTGCAGACAACAAAATGGATTAATTTTAGCATTATTGTGTTGAGAAACAAGGTAAATTATAATATACATATATATTTTCATTCATTCAAAGTTGAAGAACATGCAAAACTTGACAAACTTAGGCACCTAGATTTAATGTATAAAGCTACACAAAAAAGCAATGCAATAATAAACATACAATTCAGGGAAGCAGTTATTTATTTATTTATTTATTCTTTTTTCCAAATGCTAACAATCACTGATTTGCTTACTGTCTCTATAAGTTTATATTCCCAGGATGTCATAATGGGGAGCAATTTTAGAGTAGCTTCTTTCACTTAGTAATGTGTGTTTAACCTTTGAATTTTTTTCCTTTTTTTCACTGAATAAGATTTCACTGTACAAATGTTACACAGTTTGTTTTTCTACTCACCTATTTAGTGATTCCATGGTTGTTTCCAGGTTTTTGCTGATTATGAATGAAATTGTTATATAATCTTTCACATGTAGGTTTTCAAATCATTTGGGTAAATGCCTAAGATCACTATAACAGGCCTGTATGCTAAGACTATGTTTAGCTTTGTAAGAAACTGTCAAACTATCTTAGCAAAGTGGTGTATCATTTTTCATTCCCACCAGCATGAATGAGCATTTCTGTTGCTCCACATCTTTATTAGCAATTGATATTAGTTTTTTTTTTTTAATTTTAGCCATTCTAATTACTGTGTAGTATTATCTCATTGTTTTAATTTGCATTTTTCTAATGGCAAAAGATAAAATAGTCTGTGGGTTATCTTCTTTCTCTTAACAGTGACTTTTGCAAAGAAGTGTTTAAATTAGTGACATTCAACTTATCATTTTTTTCATTAGTCATGCTTTATGTTATCTGTCATTATATCTAAAATCTCACCACCAAACCCAAGTTACCTAGGTTATCTCTTACTTTATATTTGAAGTTTGTACCTTGCCTGAATGTCTATATTCCACTTTTAGCCATTTTTGTCAAAGGTATAAGGATGGTTTCTAGGCTCCTTTTTCTTCATGGTCATTTCCAATTGCACTAGCAAAAATTATTTAAAGACTATTACTTCCCTATTGAATTGCCTACCAAAAATCAGTTTATTATTTAGTTTGGTTCTATTTCTGGGCTGTCTATTCTTTTCCATTCATCTGCGTTTCTATTATTTCACTAATACCACAATGTCTTCATTACTGCACCTTTTATTAGGTCTTGAAATTGAGTATTATAAGCACTTTAACTTTGTTCTTTTTCAGGACCAAGAAGTGGAAGTTCTTCAGGGAAGTGTTTATTTCTGATGGAGAAGGGAAGAAATAAGATCAAGGAAGATAACACAAATGACTTCAAAGTCATAGTAGTAATTTTTTGTTTATTTAAATTAGGAAGCAAATAGGTGTTCTACATACTTTATGTGTCTTTTGTAAGTATATATTTGTATATTCTTAGCATTATATAACAATATTTGAAAATAGTTTTTGCTTGAATTCCACTCTTTGCATTTCTGAAAACCTGGGTTGTACAAAAGGACCTAAACACTTGTGAAGGAAGGAAGATAGAGCAAGGAATTTGCTGGTCACCTATTGAGCCCAACAGCACTGAAATCTGACTAATTGGATGGAGCTCAAAGATGGCTACCAGTTTAAAGTACTTATATTTTAAAATTCATTTGTTCAAATGCTTTTGCAGCAAGAAAAGTTAAATTTCTGTGGAAATGTTAAACAGAGACAGGAATAATGGTCAATCAAGAAGAATGACATTGGCATTTGGTCTGTAAACTTCATTTATCCAAATCTGAATATATTGCTTTCATTTTTCAGTGTTCACGTTGCATAGTAAATAAAATCATACTCTTTATCACGTACTATATTAATGCTACTCATAAAATTATGTTAAAAATTAATAACAATGAGATTGTACTTCAAGTTCCTTTCTAAATGTTACATGTAGGAACTCATTTCCCCCTCACAGCAAGCCCATGAAGTATTATCAACATTTTAGCAATTAGAAAAGTAGGGCAGTTCATTGAATCCACAAAGCTTGTATTTTACTTACTAAATGCATTTTATGTCGGCAATGATAATAAACATTTTATATCCATCTATTATCTAAATATCACTGCTCAATGCTGTGAGAATAAAAGAGATTATAATATAGACTTTTCATTCAAGCAAATCAAACCTCTAAGATGATATAATGAAGAAAACCCACATGGACTAACTAGAAAACAATGCAGACATAAAATTATATACATATTCTCAGGTTTTTGTCATGTGTAGGAATTTTCAAAATTTAGATAATGAAACCAAAACAGAAGTGTGGATTTGGAGAGACAAGGAGAATTGGGTCTCTATAGGCTGAAAACTTCTTACTTTCAAGGAAGTTGTTTTAGTTACTGTTGTTAAACAAAAATTATGGGAGTCCATTGCTTTGTACTGAGCTTTTGCACTAGGCCCCAACAGACTAGGCCAAACCAAAATGGAGTCACTCATGCTAAATGCCACATAGTCAAACTGAATTTTATTTTTATTTTTTGAGTTGGAGTCTCACTCTTTCACCCAGGCTGGAGGGCAGTGGCATGCTCCTGGCCTCCGTAGCCTCGACCTGCTGGGCTCCTGTGATCCTTCCACCTCAGCCTTCCAAGTAGCTGGAACTATAGGCGCGTGCTACTATAGGAACTATAGGCGCTGACTAATTTTTTATTTATTGTAGAGACAAGGTCTCGCCAAGTTGCCCAGGTGGGTCTCGAACCTGTGGACTCAGCCAGTCCTCTCACCTCTGCCTTCCAAAGTTCTGAGTCACCAAGCCTGGCCTGTCAAACTGAAATTTTAAGGAATCAGATAGATTGCCAAACAGACCAGTGTTTCCTAAAGACATGAGATTTCAGTCTACCTAAATCGGCATAGTAGAAAAGTCCCTTTGCTTTAACCTTTACAAAAAGATAACTTAAAATATTCTGATGTTAATTAGTTCTTTCTTTTTTCTATTTTTCTGTTTCCCGGTTCCCATCTTACAAAACCCACTGTTCTGCTATTGCCCAGGAAGAGCTTTTATTCTATCTTGTAGAATGGCATCTTCTCTATTCATGAATTGTGAATAAGAGCCACTTAAATCTAACAGCGAAATTTGTTGTAATTCTGTCTTGTGAGAATATTTTGCTTTCACTTTTCTTTACACACAGTAGATGTTCAATGAATATCTAAAGAATAAAAAAAATGAAGAAGAAATTCTTAAAGAATTGATTTAGTTGGTACTTAAAAAGAGTGAACTTTCTCTTATAGAAGAGAAGTTAGGATAAAAGCAAATGAAAGAGAAATATGATGTTGAAACATTGGAATACAATGTAATGTATGTCCCACATGATCCCACCGTACCAAAGTACTTGTTAGTTAAATGTTTATCCTGGTCTCACTATGATGACATCACAGCTTCTTAAGGGTAGGAGCCACATTTTGTATTATTGCAGTACTTCCCATATATTCTTTTTAAGTTAGAATTCAATAAACATTGACTACTCTTCTGGAGACTTAAATTTCTTTCTCTTTTCATATTTCTTTTGTTTCTGAAGAATGCGTTGCCTCACAGAAGAGTTGAGTTAAAGAGGTGGGTTAAAGTTGAATGAGAAATAGGAGATTTTTATAGATAAGTAGTTTTCTTAAAATAACTATCTTTCTAATTATAAAGAGCAATACAATGGAAAACACCTGGCAGACACCAATGTAGACCAATGATTAAGGTTAATATCAGTAGTAAAAAGACATTTCCTAATATGATGTACTGAGGTCATATCAGCTCTGTGGTATTATTACCAATACAACATTATTGTAATACATATTGAGGTAAGCATGAGAAAATATTACACACTCTCAAATTGAGGGACATTCTACAACATACCAAACCAGTACTCTTCAAAAATATAGCAGTCATGAAAGACAAAGAAAGGCTGAGTAACTGTTATACACTTGAGGAGACTACGAAGGCCCAGCATCCAAATGCAATGTGAGATCCTGAATCAGATCCCAAAGTAAAGGTTATTAGAAAACAACCACAACAAAACAAAATTAGTGAAATCTGAATAGTCCATAGCTTTGATTCTTTTTTTAAAGTGTTTATTGCTATGTTGCTATTATTTTGTAATTTAATAATTTTTCTGTATATTTGAATTTTGATTGTTTTGATGGATTCAATTTCTCATAACTAAAAGGGCAAATCTGTATAGTGATAGTGAATAAGGATTTTCTCCTTTTAGTTTCATGTCCAAAATAATTTTTTTGTGGAAACTATTTTATTCCAGTCTTTTATTCAAGGGAACTTGGGATAAATAACTTCATAGTTTTCTGGAGATAAGTTTGCTTTTGGAAAGATTTGCAGCTAGCGGTGTAAACCTTCTTAGTAACTGTTCAGATGTTCACACCTTCTGTGTGTTCATTCATGTCCTGGCATGGGTATGACTAATTCTTATAAGACATTCCTGTGCTGGCTGACTATACTCAGGCTCCCTTAAAAAAAAGTACAGTAACAAATGTTCACTTATTTATTTTACAAACCTAAAATCTGTTTTATTCTATCTTACAATGCAAAATGTTAGTCAAGGTTGGTAAGTTTTTTGTTTACTTTTTTATTTCAGAGGAGGAAATATAATTCTCCTCAGTCTTCATAAGACTGTACTTGGTAGAACCCCTATAATAAAAATCAGATTAGCAAGAGAAAAGTATGTTTATTAACTACTGCATCATGTGGGGAAAACATCAGTGAAAGGTAACTCAAAACAATGGCCTTGAATATCCTCAACTAAGAACAATAATTTTAGAAATACGGCAAGACAAAGGAAAACAGTTTTAAGCTTACAGAGGTGGACAAGTGTGGACAGGCAAATATACGGGAAGAAACTAATGGAGTAATGTAGATTCCTCTGGTGCCATCTCTGAGCTGATGTGAGACATCTTTCTTAAAGGAATTTTTGTCTTGCAACAGGTAGAGCAGGGCAGTTCAGAGAACCCATTCTGCAGCGGGTCCTTCTTAAGTGCCTTCAGCTTGAAATAATCAGTATGCCAAATCAGCTTATTTTGGGGTGGCATATTCTGGTTAGCTTCACCATATCCTTTTTTTCCAGCACAATTTGTATGCTACAAAATCTACAGCTCATACAAAAGCACAGAGAACAGAGTAATCTAAATATAGACATGAATGTAGACATTCTGTGAGTTACAGATTTGGAAAACCCCAAAGAAAGGAAAATGAGGAAAAGTTCAAAACAGCAAAATAGAACAACTCTTGTATGTACATCAAGAGTTCTTGCATACTTCATGATATGAAGAATATATGATTTTTTTTTCTGAGTACCACAGGATCTCACTCATAAGTGGACACTAAACATTAGGCACAGATGGGCACAATGGGAACAGCAGACACTGGGCACTCCTAATACAGAAAGGGAGAGGGGAAGGGGAATACAAAACCATCCATTGACTATAATGGCCACTACTGGAGGGATGGTGGAGGGCTCATCAGAAGCCCAAACTTCACTTTCATGCAATATACTTGCATAACAAATCCTTAAGTGTACCCCAGGTTTCTAAAATAATTAAAAAATAATGCTTTAAAAACAAGATAAAATCATCACTTTGAAGCAACTATGAAATGAATATCTAACACAATTATTGACAAAGTCCATACAATGTTAAAATCAGTCCAAAGAAAAATCCAAACAACACATGAATATATGTAGGCAAATATACTGCAGGTGATTTAAACAACCTACAATGCTGATAGAAATTTACAAATAGGTATAAAACTGATCAGTATCCACAGGGCAAATTTTATTTGCTTTTTTATAGATGAGAATCATTTGCATTGCTATCAGTTTTCAGTACAGAATTATAAAAGTTCTGCAGATGTATCAGAAGGATGTGCTAGACAGGACATCAGTAATATTTATGGTCAGTTTCAACACAAGTCACTATTTTTACTAATACTGGGTGCAACAATGGTACCCTTTCTCTAGATTTGACTGACTAGCCCAATCGTACATTGATTTTATTTTATAAATAAAATAAATATATATTTTAAACATTTAATACATGCCAGGCACTATGCCAGGCCCTGAACTTATAAAGTCAAAAACTGCAAAGGGTCTGAGTTTTATCCTACTGGCAAACTAACTAGTTAGCCATCCACAGTTTAATGTACATATACTGACTGAGGAATGTCAGACTCTGGGTCAGAAACACTGTTAGTTTATTACAGCAAAACAAACAGTATGAGCAAAATCTTAGTCCCTGTCACCATTGTTGCTATTCCCGTAAGGGTAATGAGGTGATAGCAAACGTTTATGTGTGTATGCAGTGTGTTTGTGTTACAGGAAGTTGAGCCTAAAATTAAGAGATTCTTGACTTTTATAGATACCTGGCATCCATGGTCATCCTCTTTTTCAGGAGAGATTGCTTGTTAAACAAATTTGTGGGACAAGAGAAAGAAGCCATCTCTATGGAAGGAGATTTATATTTACAAGAACACAATTTCTAGATTCTAGGGCTTTCTGGACTTTCTTAACAGCTCCCTTTTCCAGAAGCCTGAATCATGCAGGGATATGATAAAAACCCCACAAAACTATCTCACAACATAAGCTATATATTAAAAAGACAAATCTTCAATTTTGGTGTATTACATTAGAAAAATCATAGTCCAAGATTCTTACTTGGAATGCTTATTTATACTAAGACTGGAGGCAAATAAAAGAAATTCCTAATCTGTAAGAGAGAATATTCCAAAGAAGTCAAAATACTAGGGCTGAAATGAAAAGAATGGTTAAGGAATGCCTAAGCTGGTAACTATGGAAAGCATTTCTAGGGGAAGAAATAGTATTCCCTTTGGAAAGAGCAGTGTTTTTGGTGAATGAGAAACCCTAATGTTCTTTGGTTGCAAAATATCAGGAGACAGAAAGTTGTGGGAGGTAAAAATGAACACACAGGTAGAATTCATATTGTGAAGATCATTGCATAGTATGAAAATTAGTTGAATGTTATCTTTCTTGTCAATGTGTAGACACTGAAAACTATTGGTCAGAAACAAAAGCGTTCTATTTTTGGTTATAAAGAATTTTTCAGGCAAAAAATTGTTTAGTCTAGAAGAAGTCAGGATAGAAGCATGAAGACAAATTCCTCTTAACCTGTGATATTAAAAATCTACAATAACTTGGCATCGATTGATTTGATATTATTTACACAGATTAAATTTAGAAAAATACCAAATATTCTTAGCTATAAGTCTGCTTTTGATAGGACCAGGTTCTAGAATTAGAATTTGAGACTCATATCTGGGAAAATAAATTGTATATGTAATTACTTCATGTTTTAGTACAGATGAATTTATATAAACACAAATTTTTCTACCATCTAACATAAATCTGAGCATATTCTGCCTCACTGTGAAAAAATATAAAGAATCAAATGAGAATTTTAGTCCACAACAGGAGAAAGCATGTTTGCATTTTAAATTTGACTGGAAAATCAAACTATTATTTTATTTTGTTTTCTTTATTTTTTAGCAGAAATAAGGTCTTGCTATGTTGACTGGGCTAGTCACAAACTTAAAACATCAGATTAAAAACCTTCCTTTACAGTATGTGTTTTAACAACGACTACTACAACAGATATATTTTGTGGATTGGATTGTTGTGCTTATGTTTTCATAGTAGATTACAATACTAACCTGAAGTTCAAGCCATAGCCAAAGTGAAAATACAGAAAATGTTGGACAGAGAGGGAAAAATTGTCTCTCTCAACTATCTTTAATTCACTAGGCTTTCAAGATAAGTTTAAATTTTTATCCAAGATATTTACCATTTACTGAGTACTTGGTTTTATGTTAGATACAGGGACATACACAAACAAATCTTTAAAGCATCTCTCTGCCCTCATCACACATGCAATGGTAAGAACCTACACTGCAAACACTTTTAATAATTCTTAAGAAAGACAGATGTTGAGAAAAGAGTAGAAAGACAATAAAAAGCTGATTTTGCCAAGAGTAGAGAATTCTAGGAGGAAATAAACATGGTGGCATTAAAATAGTAATGATGCTCAGAACACCCAATTCTGTCTGTTTTTTGGAGCTCAGTAGAATCTTTTTTTGTACTGGTCATTTCCATATTCTTTCCAAAATTTGTTAATTTTTATGAAGAATGGTGCTCAAAATCAGAATAGGTAAATGAAAGGCAACTCCTATAATACTTGTAGCGGGTATATTCCAGTTCCTCATTCCATCATGCACTTTCCAATAATAATAATTTACTTGAGAAATTGGTTCAATTATTTCTAAATTCTGGTCCCTTGTTGAAAGTTCATGCCTTCTTAACCAGTCTGCAGCTTTGGACATTGGATCATCTCTAAAGCATGAATTCAAATTCTTCCTGTTATTTCTGCTTCTTGTTCAAATGTCAATTGTGTTTTTCTTTATCAAGATTTAAACATTGCTGTTTATTTATAACTGATCTTATTCAAAAAAGACTTTATACTACAAATATTAATCTATTTTGGGGACCAATCTTCATGTTACCTTTTGTTACAATAATATTAACTACATTATTGCTAATAATTTGTAAGTAATAAAATAGCATTTTCTGACACATATTCTATCAGCTTAGAACAATTTCTAGAAATTACTCTTTTATCTTTATTATAGTCTACCAGGCTAGATATAGTTAGAATATAGGGCATTATCTCTATCAGAAAATTGCTTAAATATCCTCTTTCATAGGGTAATGCAATTCACGCAAATAATAAGTTTAATATGTAAGTGATTATTTCTTTTGACTGAGAATAGAATCAGTAAGCAATGAGCAAGTCTCATCAAATTGCAGAATTACAGAATGTTTGCTGCAAGAGAGGAGCTATTTAATTCAATTTATTCTTTTCACATATAAACTTACACTTAAATCAGAGGTTGAAAAACTATAGCCCATGGGCTAAATCCAACCGCCAACGTTTTTTAGAGTTTTATTGAAACATAGACTTGTCTATTTATTTTCATATTGTCTATGACTCTTTTTGTATTACAGTGGTGATTTAAGTAATTTCAATAAAAACTACCCAATTCATAAAGACTAAAAAATACTAAAATATTTATTAGTTCCTAGTCTTTTCAGAAATGTTTGCCCACTCATGTAGATAGCATGTATAATCTGCCCAAAATCACATTTCAGATCAGTGACAAAATTCGTCTAGAAACTATATTTTCTTAGGCCATGCTCTTTCTTTCTTTTATTTTAAAGATGTAGAGTACAATTCAGGATTAGGAACATAAGTGGTCATCATATAGGTGAAGTTTGGGCCTCTCTCTGGCCCCCAAATTGCCTGGTTTCCGATCAGGTACCATTATTGATGAGACGTGTAGCTCTTCTCTTCCTCCCCTGGCAGTGTTCCACTACTGCCGATTCCTTTCTTATAGTATTATGATAAATGTTCAGGGTCCACTTATGAGTGAGAACATGTGGTACTCAGTTCTTTGTTTCTGTAATAGAGCACTGAGTATTAAAAATTATAAATCCATCCAAGTTTCTGCAACATCATAATTTTGTCCTTCTTTATGGCTGCATAATATTCCATCAGTATATGTACCACCTTTTTTTCTTTCAGTCCAGTTTCAAAGGGCAGCATGCCTGGATGCATGTTTTTGCTATTGTAAATAGTGCTGCAGTAAACATGTGTACACGAGTATCTTTTAGAATAATTTGAGTTTCTCTAGGTATATTCCCAGAATGTAGATAGCTGGACTGTATAGAAGGTTGATATGTAGATCTTTTAGAAATTGCCACACCGTTTTCCACAGAGGTTTTACTAATTTACACTCACACCAATAGTGTAGAAGTGTACCCTTTTCTCTGCATCCTTTCCAGCATCTGTTGTTTTTTGAGTTATTGATGATGGCCATACTAGCTGAAATAGGTAGTATCTCAGGGGGTTTTCATTGGCATTTCTTTGATGATTAATGAGGCTGTGAAATTTTTTTCATGTATCTGTTGACTGCTCTCATGTCTTCATTTGAGAAGTGTCTAATTATAACTTTTGTCCACTTTTTAATAGGGCTGTTTTTTTTTTCATTTCAGTACTTTTCAATTTCTTATAGATCCTGGATGTTAGGCCTTTGTCAGATATAGAGTTGGCAAATATTTTCTCCCATTCTGTGGACTGTCTTCCCACTCTATTGATGGTTTCTTTTACTTTGCAAAAACTTTTCATATTGATGAGGTTCCACTTATCAATCTTATCTCTTATGACATGGGTTTTGGGGGTTTTATCAGGAATTTGTTGCCTACTCTGAGTCCCATTAGGCAGTCTCCTGTGTTTTCTAAGATTCTTATAGTTTGAAGTTTTATGTTCAGGTTTTTGATCCATTTAGAGTTGATTTTTGTGTATGGTGATAGGTAGGGATCTTGTTTCAATTTTCTGCATGTAATCAGTTTCCCAGCACCATTTGCTGAATAGGTTCTCCTCTCCCTGTGGTTATTGGTGGAAGCTTTGTCAAAGATGAGTTGGTTAAGAAATTGAGGTTTTGCCTCTGGAATCTCTATCCTGTTCCATTGGTCTAGATGCCTGTTCTTGTACCAATAACAGGCTGTTTTGATTATTGTAGCTTTATAATAAATTTTAAAGCCTGTAAAAGTGATACCTCCTGCTTTGTTTCTTTTACTAAGGATTGTTTTGGCTATTTGTGAAACTGTCTACCTAGAAAAGCAGAGTCCAGATAAGAATAGTATGCATCTTTCAAAGTACAGAAAGTGCTGGTCAAGGACAAAACTAATATGAAATGTTAGCAGAACGGTCTGAGTCTGGGTACAGACACTTCTTGATAGAGGGGGAGTTTAATGTTGAAGATTGGGGAAGTTTGAATGCCTGATTGTATTGTGATTGTATATAAACTTTGGAATAAAGAGAAACGGGGTCACTCGGGGACTAGCCCCGGTGCCCTCCCTTTGCAGCTAAAGGAGTCTTGTATTCCTTTTAGTCTCCACTCCCTCTTTCAGGTACCCCGATAACTCCGGATGGTCCAGACAGGTGGTGCCTGAACAAGGGACCTGAAAACGAGGGACGCAGTGAGAGACCACCGTCGATGTGAAGAAGAATCCGGTCGGATTATAAAATAAGGTAAGACAGTGTATTCAATAATCCTTAGGGAGTAAAAATGGGACAAAGCAACAGTAAAGAGATATTTGTGGAAATGTTGCAACACATGCTGCGGACGCGCGGCACTAAAGTAGGGAAACCTCAACTTGATAAATTTTTAGCTTTTATAACTGAAGTGTGTCCTTGGTTCCCTGAAGAGGGAACCGTGAATAGTGAAACTTGGCAGAAGGTTGGGGAAAAATTACAGGCTTATTATACTACTCATGGGCCTTCAAAAGTCTCAGTAGAAATATTTAGCTTATGGAATTCGGTTAGGGATTGTCTAGATCCTCGATCTGAGCTTACAAAGTTTAGTGAAAATGTAAAATCTTCTCAACCCAGTCATAAACCCGAGGATAACCCAGTTGTCGCTGAGGCATCTAATACCTCCCTGCTTCAGTCTGATGAGGAAGATCTGGAAGAAGAGGCTTTAAAATATCATGAGGAAAAATATCCCTCTTTAACCATCCCAGTAATTTCAAAACCCGATAATGGCCTTACTGAAATCACTGAGCAGATGAGAGATTTGACAACTCAAGTGAGGGACTTATTGCAAGTATGTAAAAGGTTAGAAGGCGGCTTTCCGCCCCGGACAATAGCGCCTATTCAGCCAATGGCTCCACCCGAGATGTGGCCTACACCTCCGCCTAGTGTTATTGCAGGACTTGATTCACCTCAGCCACCGGCTCCATTATTAAAAACCTTTCAGAAGTCATAGTACAGGCAGCACAGCAAGGGCATGATACTACAGGATTTGAGAACAGTGTTTGAAGAAAGAGGTGCACAAGGTGATATAGTCAGGGTGCACAGGCCGGTGGAATTTAAAATTGTAAAGGAATTGAAAACCGCCTGCTCGCAGTATGGTCCAACAGCTCCATTCACAATGACAGTACTTGAAACAGCTAGCCAACATATCCTATGTCTCCCAGTGATTGGAAAATGTTGGCCAGGGTTTGCTGGTCAGGGGGAGACTACTTACTCTGGAAGGCTGATTATTATGAGAGAAGCAAGCGGACTGCTGCAATTAATGCACAACAGAATATTCAGCGGTCCTTTGATATGCTTGTGGGGGAAGGACAGTATGAAGCACAGGTATAGTCCAACCATATGTGGTCCCCAGTTTACCCACTAATTTATGGGGGCGTGATGTAATGAAACAAATGGGAGTTTATTTACATAGTTCTAATCCTCATGTTACTTCTCAATTAATGGATCAGGGACTATTCCCTTCTCAAGGATTGGGACATGACAATCAAGGAATTAAACAGCCTATTCCTACTAGCATTAAAAACGATAAAACAGGTTTAGGGTATTTTTAGCACGGGCCCTTGATCCTTCTGCACACCATGCAGATCCAATTGTTTGGCTATCTTCAAAACCTGTATGGGTGGATCAATGGCCCTTAACTTCTGAAAAAATTAAGGCGGCCCAGTTGTTAGTGCAGGAACAGCTCGAGGCAAGTCATATTGAGCCTTCTACTTCACCATGGAATTCTCCTATATTTGCCATAAAGAAAAAGTCAGGAAAATGGAGACTTTTACAAGATCTCAGAGAGGTAAACAAAACCATGGAGACTATGGGAGCCTTACAACCAGGGCTTCCTGACCCTTGTGCCATACCTGATTCTTCTCATGTTATTGTCATGGATTTGAAAGATTGTTTTTATTCTATTCCCTTACATCCAGGAGACTCTAAAAGATTCACTTTTAGCGTACCATCTATAAATTTAACTGAGCCCATGCAACGTTACCAATGGAAGGTTCTTCCTCAAGGCATGGCAAATAGCCCAACTTTGTGCCAAAAATTTGTTTCACATATATTATGGCCTATAAGACAATCATATCCACAAATTTATATTTTTCAGTATATGAATGACATTCTTTTAGCATCACCTGATCAAGTACAGCTTTTACAAGCTTATCAAGACTTGGAGAAAGCTTTAGAAAGCACAGGTTTGTTCATTGCTCCAGAAAAGGTGCAAACTCATGCGCCTTATACTTATTTGGGACACTACTTACTAAATCGAGAGATTAAGCCACAAAAAATTCAAATCAGGACAGACAAACTGAAAACCTTGAATGATTTTCAAAAAATGTTGGGAGATATAAATTGGCTCCGTCCCTCCCTTAACATTACTACAGGTGAATTAAAACCACTATTTGACATTTTGAAAGGGGAAAGCGATCCTTCCTCTCCCCAGGTGATTACTCCTCAAGCTAGACAGGCATTGTACAAAGTAGAAACAACCATTCATAGTCAACAGCGCAAATTTATAAATTATGAACATCCATGGGTCGCATATATATTTCCTACAGCCATCACCCCTACCACCGTCTTATGGCAGGACGGCCCCTTATATTGGATACATACTTCCATAAATCCCCATAAGGTTTTATTGCCATATGATGAGGCTCTGGCTCAAACAGTACACACTTCTCGTGTAAAAAGCCGCCAATTATTTGGAAAGGAGCCTACATCTATCTGCTTGCCTCTTACGGCACAGCAAGTGGATATGCTTATGCAAAATTCTATGCCCTGGGCAATAGCTTTAGCCGGTTATACCGGACAGCTTATGCATCATTACCCTCAAAATAAGTTATTACAATTCTTTAAGTTGCATTCTTTTGTTTTACCTGTTATTGTACGGCCCCATCCTATTCGAGGGGCCAGAGTTTTCTATACTGACAGTTCTCCATCAGGAAAATATGCAGTGGTAGAAAATGAACTTTCTACTGTTTATGATTCCCCACCTGCTTCGGCTCAGGTCATAGAACTTAGAGCAGTCTTACAAGTATTTCATGATTATAATGATATCCCTTTTAATTTATATACAGATAGTAAATACATAGCTCATGCTGTTCCAATTTTGGAAACAACCGGTGCTATTTCTACATCAAATTCTGTGATACAACAATTGTCTTTGGAACTGCAAACTGAAATATGCCACAGAATTGTTCCATGTTACAACTCTCATATACGAGCTCATTCACCTTTGCCTGGTCCCCTTAGCGCGGGTAATGCTTTAGCTGATAACAGTTTGTCTCAAATTTATCCGGCTCTTTTAAAGGCTGCTCAGGCTTCACATGCCATTCATCATCAGAACAGTGCCGGATTGCGTAAAGCGTTCCGGATTCCAAGAGAGGCGGCACATCTTATAGTTAAGAATTGCCCGTCCTGTTTACAACATTTGCCTGTACCTCACCTTGGGGTGAACCCTAGGGGCCTTGTCCCAGGACAGATTTGGCAAATGGACATCACCCACGTGCCCTCGTTTGGAAAATTAAAATTTGTCCACTCTACTGTCGATACATATTCTGGGTTTATTGTGGCCACCGCAGTTGCCAAAGAAAACACTTCTTCTGTTATCACCCATTGCCTTCACTACTTTGCTGTTTTGGGACTTCCTTATACTATTAAAACTGATAATGCCACAGCTTACACTAGTGTACGTTTTCAGCAGTTTTGTATGCAGTTGCGCATTACGCATTTGACTGGGATCCCTTATAACACTCAGGGACAGGGTATCATGGAAAGGGCACATGGAACTTTGAAATTGCAAATTCAAAAAATAAAGAAGGGGGAATTGTACCCCTTCACACCACAAAATATATTAAACCATGCATTATTTACTTTAAATTTTTTGAATGCTGATGCACACGGGGCCACAGCGGCTGATCGCCTATGCACCCACACTAGCAGTTCTTATGTTCAGGTAAAATGGAAAGATCCACTTACTGGTCTATGGAAGGGTCCCAACCCCGTATTAATATGGGGACGAGGACATGTTGTGTTTTCTCGCAGGATGATGATGGGGCACGTTGGCTTCCTGAGCGTTTGGTGCATCAGTGCGACAATTACCATATTGATGACCTTGGAGACTGTTGATGCAGCCGTCCATTGGGCCTATGTTCCGGAACCACCATTGCTGCACGTCACCAATATGAACAAAGATGTGCTATTCAGTCATAATGTCACCTCAGACTGGAAATCTTGGAACTTTACAGGGATGGGTCGTGGGATTCCATTCTGCTTCCGAAAGGAGAAAACTGATGCCGGAATTAAAGGATGTTATAACATCTCCAACCTTGCCTCTCAGAAATTTGACCAGGCTATACAAAGACTGAATGACACTGTTGGTAATACCACAGAATGTAACAGAACTTCTATTTGTCTTACATCTGTTAATTTGTTTTTAATAGGCAATGTGACTTCTGGTGTGTTTAACATTACCCCTAATCCGGGCTACAATACGACTTCTAATATCAATTGTACAAATTGTAATTTGACTAACTGTTTACATTGTTTAACTGATGAGCACATTATGGTAGTATTGGTTCATCAACCCCCTTTTGTGTTTTTACCTGTGAATATTACTATCCCTTGGTATGAAGACAAAGGGTACAGTGTATTACAACATTTAAGAAACATGTTATCTGTATAAAAAAGGGGTGTAGGGTTAATAGTTGTAGGTATATTGCCTTTAATAACCATGATTACATCTACAGCAGCTGCAGCTGCAAGCCTCACAATGTCCATACAATCTGCTAACTTCGTTAACAACCTTACTAGTCATGTTTCCCAGATGATAGGAACTCAGGAAAAGATAGATTTAAAAATGGAACAAAAGTTACAATTATTGTATGAAGCTGTCACCAATTTGGGGGACCATGTAGACACTGTGTACACCCATAGCAGAATCAAATGTCATGCAGAGTATCAATGGATTTGTGTAACTAACAAAACTTACAAGGGCAATTCCAGTCACTGGCAGAAAGTAAAACACCATTTAGAAGGATTATAGGAGAGTAGCAATGAATCCTTAGATCTACAAAAACTTCACAAAGAAATATTGGCATTAAGTCAAGCACATATAGATGTGCTTCCTATGGATATGGCTAAAGACATATTCGATAAAATTCAAAACCTTATTGGATCTCCAACTCAGGCATTATGGAAATGGCTGACCCCAATAATTGCAATAAGCATTGTTGGCCTGTTATTGTTTTGTCTTGGACCATGCATTATAAGATCTTCTGGGCCTCTATAATAATGGTGCAAAGAGATTTGCATATGATAAAGCTACAACAAGCCCAACGCCCCATAGAACATGTGGTATAAGAAGAAGTTTTGGTATTCAATGACAGGTAAGATTCCAGCCACCTGGTCTGAACCTAAGACAGGCATTCCCCACGTAGAGGGGGAATAAGCCGATGACAGGTAACAACCAAAGTGAAGCGAGAACAACCTAAGACAGGAGCCAAGATAACCTTATGCCACAAAAATAAGTAAAGAAGGGGGAAATGTCGGGGACTAAATAGTTAAAGCATGAAACTGTCTACCTAGAAAAGCAGAGTCCAGATAAGAATAGTATATGTCTTTCAAAGTACAGAAAGCACTGGTCAAGGACAAAACTAATACGAAATGTTAGCAGAACGGTCTGAGTCAGGGTACAGACACTTCTTGAGAGAGGGGAAGTTTAATGTTGAAGATTGGGGAAGTTTGAATGCCTGATTGTATTGTGCTTGTATAAAAACTCTGGAATAAAGAGAAACGGGGCCACTCGGGGACTAGCCCTGGTGCCCTCCCTTTGCAGCAGAAAGGAGTCTTGTATTCCTTTTAGTCTCCACTCCCTCTTTCAGGTACCCCGATAACTCTGGATGGTCCGGACAGGAACCTATCATACATTTATACCCCCAATCTTTTCTTGTACACTTTCAAAAACCTGAAGACTTCTGACCCATACCCTTACATATAGCATTACTGCAAACCCATTCCTTTTCCTTTCCAACACCTGCACCCTCCCCATCCCTATAAACTTTCATATACCCTTACCCCCAACCACCTCTTGTACACCTTCCAACACCTGAAAACCTCTCAGACATACCCTTTCACATTCCTGTAACCCAAACTCAGTCCTATACCCATTCCAATACATGCACCTTTACAAGTCCTGTAACCTATCATATACCCTTACCATCAAAGCAATTCCTGTACCCATTCCAATATCTGAAATCTTCCAAGGCCTGTACCCATTAATACACTGGTACCCCAAATGCAGTCTTGTACCCTTTCCACACTGGCATCCTTCCATGAACTGTAAGCTATCATGTACCCATAACCACAGCCCACTCCTGTACCCATTCCAACACCTGAAACTTCCAGGCTTGTACCCATTAATAAACCTGTACACCAAACTCAGTACTACACCCATTCCAATACTGGCATGTTTCCTTTTTTGTTTTGTTTTGTCTAAAAAAAAAGCAGGATTTATTGAGAGGACAGAAAATCTCCCACAGTGGAAGGGGACCTGAAGGGGTTGCCCTATCCTTCCAAGTCCTGTATCCTATCATATACCCATAACCGCAAACAACTTCTGTACACATTCCAACACCTGAACCCCTCTAAGCCCTGTATCCATGAATATACCTGTACCCTATACTTAGTCCTGTATGCATAACAATACCTGCACCCTTCCAAATCTGGTAACCTACTGTATACTCATACCCTCAACCAACTCCTGTACCTATTCCAACACCTAAACTTTTCCAAGTTCTGTAAAATTTCATCTAACTGAACCCTAAACCCAGTCCTGTACCCATTCCAATACTTGTACTTCTCTAAGTTCTAACCTGTGTTTAAACCATACCCCCAACCAACTCCTATGCCCATCCCAACACCTGAAGCCTTCCAAGTCCTGTATCTTTTAATATACCTGTACCCAAACTCAATCCTGTACCCATTCCAATACCAACACCCTTTCAAGCCCTGTGACCTATAATATACCCACATCTTCAACTCACTCCTGTACCCATTCCAACACCTGAACACTTTCAAGTCCTGTACCTTTTCATATTCCTGTATCCCAAACACAGTCCTGTACCCATTCCAATACCTGCACCCTTCTTAGCCCTGTAACCTATCATATACCCCTACCCTCAACCCATTCCTGTTCCCATTCCAACTCCTGAACTTTTCTAAGTCCTGTACCCTAACATATACCCTTATCCCAAACCGAGTCCTGTAACCACAGCAACACCTGCACACTTCCAAGTCTTGTAACCTATCATAGACCCATACCTCCAACCCACTCTTGTACCCATTCCAACATCTGAACGCTTCCCAGCACTGTACCCTTTCAAATATCTGTACCCCAAGCCCACTCATGTACCTATTCCAACAACTGGCCCCTACCAAGACCTGTACGTTTTCACATGCTTCAACACCCAACCCAAACCTCTACCCATTCCAATCTGCACCCTTCCAAGCCTTGTAACTTATCATATACCCATACCCACCAAAATTCCTGTACGTAACCCAAACTCTGTACCTTTTCATATACCTGTACCCAAACTCAGTCCTGCACCATTCCAACACCTCCACTTTTCTAAGCCCTGTACACTATCATAAGCCTATTACCCTAAACCAGTCCTGTACCCCTTCCAAAACCTGGTCCCTTTCAAGCTTTGCACACTTTCATCTGTACCCCAAACCCAGTTGTGTACTTTCACCATACTACATAATATGCCCAACCCCCAATCCACTCCAGTATCCATTTCAACACCTGGACATTTACACGCCCTGTACCCTTTCATATTCCTGTACACCAAAACTTGTCCTGTACCCATTTCTACACCTGAACCCCTCCTAATCCCATAACCTATTATATATCCATAGGCAGAACACATTCCTATACCCATTCCAACACCTTAACTCTTTCCAGCCCCGTACTCTTTCATATTCCTGTACCCCCAAACCACTCTTATACCCGTTCCAATACTTGACCCCTATCAAGTGCTATACCTTTTCATATACCTGTACCCCCTAATCCAGACCTAACTCATTAAATCTTCACCATTCCAAACCCTGTAACCTGCCATATGTCCACTCCCAACACATTCCTGTACACATTCCAACACCTGAACCCTTCTGAGACCCACACCCTTGTATATACCATTACTGCAAACCCAGTCCTGTTCCTTTCCAGCACCTGCACCCTTCCAAGCTCTGTAATCTATCATATACCCTTACACCCAACCAACTCTTGTACACATTCCAACACCTGAACACCTGCAAGCCTTGTACCATTTAATATACCTGCATCCCAAACTCACCCTATGCCCATTTCTATACATGGACACTTCCAAGTCCTGTAGCCTATCATATAACCTTATCCCCAGCCAACTCCTGTACCCATTACAACATCTGAACCCTTCCAAGTCCTGTACACTTTCATAAATCTGTACCTCAAACCCATAATGTACACTTTCTAACACCTGCACCCCTCCAAGTTCTGTATCCTATCATAAACCCATTCCCCCAGCCAACTCCTGTACCCAACCCCAGACCTGAAACCTTCCAAGCCCTGTACCTTTTCATATACCTACACTCAAACTCAGTCCTGTACCCATTCCAATACCTGCACTCTTCCAAGCCCTGTAACCTATCATATACTCATACACACAACCCACTCCTGTACTCATTCAAACACCTGAACTATTCTCAAGCCTATACATTTTCATCTGCCAATACCTCAAAGCCAGTCCTGTGACTGTACCAACATCAGAAACCTATCAAGTAATGTTCTCCATAATATTTCAACCCCGATCCACTCCTGTACCCATACCCATTCCAACACACGGACCCATACAATTCCTGTACCCTTTGTTATACCTGTACCCCAAAACCAGTCCTGTATCCATTCAAACACCTGCAACTCTCCTAACACATAATCTATCATATATCCGTACCCCAACCAACTCTTGTACCCAACCAACTTAACCCTTCCAAGTCCTGTACCTTTTCATATACCTGTATCCTAAACACAGTCCTGTACCCATAACAATACCTGAACCCTTCCAAACCCTGTAACCTATCATTTACTCCTACCCTCAACCCATTCCTGTACCTATTCTAAAACTTGAAATCTTCTAAACCCTGGACACGTTCATGTACCCTTACCACAAACTGAGTCCTGTAACAATTTCAACATCTTCAGCATTCCAAGTCCTGTCATAGACCCATACCTCAACACACTCCTGTACACATTCCAATACCTGCATCCTTCCAAATCCTGTAAACTATAATATATCCATCCCCCACCAAATCCTTTACCCATACCAACACCTGAGCACCTCAAAGTTCTGTACCCATTAATATACCTGTACCCTAAACCCAGTCCTGTACCCATTCCACCACCTGCATCTCTCCAAGCCCTGTAACTGATCAGAAACCCATACCCCCAACAAACTGCTGTACTATATCCAACACCTGAAGGCTTCATCACCCTGTACCTTTTCATATACCTGTACCCAAACTCAGTCCTGTACCCACTCCAATACCTACACCCTTCCAAGCTGTGTAACTTATCCAATATCCATACCCCCAACACACCCTGTACCCATTCCAGTACCGGAACCCTTCCAAGTTGTGTACCTTTTCATATTCCTGTATCCCCAAAACAATCATGTACCCATTCCAATACTTGCACACTTCTTAGCCCTGTCACCTATCGTATACCCATACCCTCAAACCATTCCTGTACCCATTCTAACTCCTGAACTCCTCTAACCCCTTCATATACTGCTACCCCAAACAGAGTCCTGTAACCATTCCAGCATCTGCACCCTTTCAAGTCATGTAATCTATCATAGACCCATACCCCCAATGCACTCCTGTACCCATTCCACCACCTGACCCATTCCAAGCCCTGTACCCATTAATATACCTGTACCCCCAAATCAGTTTTGTACCCATTCCTATACCTGTACCTCCACATCCTGTAACCTATCATATAACCGTACCACTAACCAATTCCTGTACCCATTCCAACACCCCAAAACTTCCAGGACTGTACCTATTAATAAACCTGTACACCAAACTCAGTCCTGCACCCATTCCAATACCTGCATGATTCAAGTACTGTAACCTATTATATACCTATATCCCAATAAACTCCTGTACCCATTCCAACACCAGACCCCAAAGAAGCCCTGTACCTTTTCATATACCTGTCCACCAAACCCAGAATGTACACATCCTAACCTGCAGCCTTCCAAGCCCTATAACCCATCATATACCCATATCCCCCAACCCACTTCTGTATGTATTTGAACACCTGAACACTTCTAAGACAAGTACCTCTTCATATAGCATAATTGAAAACCTAGTCCTGTTCCTTTCCAACACCTACACTCTTCAAAACCCTGTAACCTTTCAACCCTTACCCTCAACCATCTCTTGTACACATTACAGCATCTGAAAACCTCTAAGACTTGTACCATTTCATATACCTGTAACCCAAACCCAGTGCTATACCTTTCCAATCCTTGCACCCTTCAAGGTCCTGTAACCTGTCATATACCTCTTTCCCCAACCATCTCCTGTATCATTCCAGCACCAGCAACCTTCCAAACTATGTATCCATTAATATACCTGTACCCAAACTCAGTCCTGTACCCATTCGAATACCTTCACCCTTCCACATCCTGTAACCTATCATATGTCCATACTCCCAACCAATTCCTGTACCCATTTCACCTTCTAAACCTTCCAAGCTCTGTAAACTTTCATATACCTGTACCCCAAACTTAGTCCTGTACCCATTCCAACACATGTACCCCTCTAGGTCATGTAGTCTTTTGAAAACCCATACCCCCAAACAAATCCTGTACCCAATCCAACACCTGCACCCTTCCCAGTTCTGGACCTTTTTGTATAGATGTATCCCAAACACAGTACTGTCCCTATTCCAAACCTGCACACTTTCAAGCCCAGTAACCCATCACATATACCTCCAACACATTCCTCTGCCCATTCCAACTTCTGCACCATTCTAAGCCCTGTACCCTTTCATATACCCTTACCCCCAACGAAGTGCTGTAACCAGTCCAACACCTGCAACCTTCCAAACCCTGTAACTTATCATAGACTCATATCCCTGACCCACTCCTGTACTCATTCCAATACCTGAACCCTTCCCAGTCCTGTACACTTTCATAGACCTGTACCCCAAATCCAGTCCTGTGCTCATTCCAACACCTGCACCCCTCCAAGTCCTGTCACCTATTATATACCCATACCCTCAACCAACTGCTGTACCCATTCCAACACCTGAACCGTTCATAGTTATATACCCATTAATCTACCTGTACCCCAAACTCAGACCTGTATCCATTCTAATACCTGCACCCTTCCAAATTTTTAAGTTATCATATACCCATACCCTCAACCAACTCCTATACTCATTCCAACATCTGAGCCCTTCCGAACACTGTACACTTACAATACCTGTACCCCAAACTGAGTCCTGTACCCATTCCTCACCTGCACCACTCCAAGCTCTGTAGCCTCTCATAAAACCATATAACACCCCCTAAAAAAACTCCTGTATCCATTCCGACACCTCAACCCTTCTAGTCCCTGTGCCCTTTCATATGTCCTTACCCAAACTCAGAACTTTACCCACTCCAATACCTTCCCAACCCTGTAGCCTATCATATACCCATATCCTCAACCCACTCCTGTACCCATTCCAACACTTGAACCCTTCTAAGCTCTGTAGACTTTCATGTACATGTATCCCAAACTTAGTCCTGTAGCTATTCCAATACCTTCACCATTCCAAGTACTGTATCCTATCATGTAACCATACTGCCAACCAACTCCTGTATTCATTTGAATGCCTGAACCCTTCTAAGTCCTGTACCCTTTCATATACGTGTAACCCAAACCCAGACCTGTACCCATTCCAATACCTTCACCTTTCCAAGCCCTGTAACCTATCATAGAACAAATCTCCAATCCTGGACTCATTTCGACATCTGAGTCATGTACCCTTTCACATACCTGTACCCCATACTCACTTTAGTACCCTTTCTAACACCTGGACACTTTCAATCCCTGTAACCTATCAAATACCCATACACTCAACACACTCCTGTACCCATTATAACACCTGAAACCCTCTAAGCACTGTACTCTTTCATTTACCTGTATTGCAAACAGTCTTGTACCCATTCGAACACCTGCACCCTTTACAGCCCTTTAACCTATCATGTACACATACCCCCAACATCCTCTTGTGCCAAATCCAACACCAGAACCGTCTAAGTCACGTACCCTTTCACATACCTGTACCCCAAATGAAGTTTTGTACCCATTCCAAAACCTGCAGCATTCCCAGCCTTGTAACAAACCATATACCCCATAACCCATCCCTGTATCCATTCCAACACCTGAACACTTCCAAGTTCTGTACCCTTTCATATACCTGTACCCCACACCCACTCCTGCTCCTGTTCCAACACCTGCACCCTTCAAAGTCCTGTAACCAATCATAGACCCCTACCCCTAACCCACTACTGCTCCTATTAGAACACTTGAATGCTTCCAAGCCCTGTACACTTTCATATATCTGTACCCTACACCCAGTCTTGTTTCTATTCCAACACCTGCACCCTTCCAAGCCCTGTAAACTTTCTTATACTTGTACCACAGCCCAGTCCTGTACCCATTCTAAAACCTGCACCCATTCAAACACTGTAACCTATCATAAACCCATACCCAAATCCCACCCCTAAACCCATTCCAACACCTGTGCACTTACAAACCCTGTACCCATTTGTATACCATTAACTCAAACCCAGTCCTGTACCCATTTTAATACCTGCACCCTTCCAAATTTTGTACTCTTTCATATACCTGTACCACAACCCCAGTCTTGTACTCATTTCAATACTCCCATTGTTCCTAACCTGTACCCTTTCATATACATGTACCCCAAACACAGTCTTATACCCAACTAACATATGCACCCTTTCAAACCCGGTACCCTGTCATATACCCATACAAAAAAATACACTTTTGAACGCATTCCAGCATCTGAAACCTTCCAAGCCCTTAGCCTATTATATACTAATCTTCCCAACCCAATCCTGTACTCCTTTCCACACTTGGACACTTTCAGAATTTGTACCCTTCCATACACTTATACCCAAAACCCACCTGTACTTGTACCAACACCTGCATGCTTCCAAGACCTGTAGCTTATCAGACACCCATACATCCAACCCACTTTGAACCCATTCCAACATTTAACCCTTCTAAACACTGTACCCTTTCATGTACCTGAACCCCAAACTCATACTCATTCCAACACCTGCAGTCTTCCAACACCTGAAACCTTTCATATACCTGCACCCCAAACACAGTCCTCTATCCATTCAAAGACCAGCACACTTCAAAGCCCTGTACACTCTCATATGCCCATTACCCTGAACCAAACCAGAACCCCTCCCTACACCTGGATCCTTCCAAGTCCTGTCCCCTTTCATATACCTGTACCACAAATCCAGTCCTGTACATGCACCAACACCCGAAACATATCAAGTCCAGTACTCCATTACTTACCCAACCCACAAACTACTCCTGTACCAGTTCCAACACTTTGACCCTCACAATCCTGAACCCTTTCATATACCTGTACCATAAAGCCAGGCCTGTACCTATTCCAACACCTGAGCCCCTCCAAACCCTGTAACCTATCATATACCCATACCCCCCAAAAAAACTCTGGTTCTCACTCCAATACCAGAACCCTTCCAAGGCCAGTACCCTTTCATATACCTGTACCCAAATCCAGTCCTGTACACATTCTAACATCTGCACCCTTTCAGGTCCAAAAACCTATCATATACCCATAGCCCAAACCCACCCCTGAACTCATTCCAACACCTGCACCCTTCCAAGCCTGGTACTCTTTCATATACCTGTACCCCAGACTCAGTCCTGTACCCATTTTAATACCTGCACCCTTCCAAGTTCTGTACATTTTCATATACATGTACCATAAACCCAGTCCTGTTCTCATTCCAACAGCTTCACCCTTCCAAACCCTCTACCCTTTCTTATACATGTACCCCCAAACCAGTCTTATACCCAACTAAACCAGCACTCTTTCAAGCACAGAACCCTATCATATACCCCTACCCTAAAACCACTCTTGAACCCATTCAAACACCAAAACGTTTCAAGCAATTAGCCTATCATATACTCATACTCCCAACTCAATCCTGTACCCCTTCCCACACCTGGACACTTTCAGGCCTTGTATCCTTTCAAATACCTATACCACAAACCCAGACATCTACCTGTACCAACAACTGCACTCTTCCAAGCCCTGTACCCTTTATATACCCATACACCCAATGAACTGGTGCACCCATTCCCACATTTGGACCCTTCCAATCCCTGTACCCTGACTTACACATCTGAATCCAAAACATAGCCCTGTACTCATTCCAACAGCTGCAGCCACCCAAGCCCTGTAACCTTCATATTCCTGTACCCCAAACCCAGTCCTGTACTGATTCCAATACCTACACCCTTCCAAGTCCAGTACACTATCATATGCCATTTATCCCAACTCAATCTGGTATGCCTCCCAAAACCTAGATCATT
Organism: Carlito syrichta; assembly: GCF_000164805.1. Lineage (NCBI taxonomy): Eukaryota > Metazoa > Chordata > Mammalia > Primates > Tarsiidae > Carlito > Carlito syrichta. Next base: position 335,897 of record NW_007257572.1, read on the forward strand.
TCAAGCACTGCCTACTTTCATACCAGTACCCCAAACCCAGTCCTGTACCTGCACCAACACATGCAACCTATCAAGCCCTGTACTCTATAATATACACAACCCCCAACATACTCCTGTACCCATTACAAACCTAGATCCCTACAACCCCTGTACCCTTTTATATACCTTTACCTCAAAGCCAGTCTTGTACCCATTCCAACATCTGCACCCCTCCTATCCCTGTAACCTATCATATAACCATACCTCCAACCCACACCTGTACCATTTCCAGCACCTAAACCCTTCCAAATCCTGTACCTTTTCATATACCTGTAATCCCACACAGTCCTGTACCATTTCCAATACCTCCACCCTTCCCATATCCCATAGGTCACCCTAGCAAGCCCTGTGACCTATCATAGACCCATATCCCCAACCCACTCCTATATACATTCCATCTTAATTCTTCCCAGTTCTGTAGTCTTTCATATACCTGTGCCCCAAACCTACTCCTGTACCCATTCAAACCCCTGAATCCTACCAAGCCATGTGTCTTTTCATATACTTGTCCCCAAAAGCCAAAACGCTACACATTCCAATATGCACCCTTCCAATCCCAATTACCTATCATATAACCATACCCGCAACCCACTTCTGAACCCATTTAAATACCTGAAACCTTCTAAGCCCTGTACCCTTTTATATATCTGTACCCCGAACACAGTCCTGTACCCATTTAAACACCTGCACCCTTTCCAGCCCTGTAACCTATCATTTACACATAGCCCCAACATTCTCTTGTACCCAGTCCAACACTAGACCCTCCAAACACTGTAACTTTTTATATACCCATACCTCAAATTCAGTTCTATACCCATTCCAAAGCCTGCAACATTCCAAGCACAGTAACCTATTATATACCCACATCCCAACCTACTCCTGAACCCATTCTAACACCTGAACCCCTCTAAGCCCTGTATTTTTTCAAATATCTGTACCTCAAACACACTACTATTCCCATTCCAGCATCTTAACCCTCCCCTATACCGGTACCCCAAACCCACTCCTGTACCCATCCAACACCTGAACTTTTCCAAGCCCTTTAAACTTTCATATACCTGTACCACAAAACCACTTCTGCATTCATTCCAAAACGTGAACCCTACCAAGTCTGTACCTTTTCATATACTCTTACCCCAACCCATTCCTATACCCATTCCAACACCTTCACCCTTCCAAGTCCTATAACCTATCACATATCCTTACCCCACAAAACTGCTGTACACATTCCAACACCTGAACACTTCCAAGTCATGTACCCTTTCATTTACCTGTCCCCCAACTCAGTCTTATACTCATTTCAATATCTGCACCCTTCCAAATCTTGTCATCTATCATATACCTATACTCCCAACCAACTACCATACCCATTCCATCACCTGAACCCTTCTAAGCTTTGTACCCATTAATATACCGGTAGCCCAAATTCAGTCCTGTACCCATTCCAATACCTGCACCATTCCAAGTCCTGTAACCTATCATATACTCATATGCCCAATCACTTCTGTACACATTCCAACACCTGAACCCTTACAAGCCCTGTAACTTTCATATACCTTACACTTTCATATACCTCTACCCCAAACCCAGCCCTGTACTCATTCCAAAGTCTGCACCCTTCCAAGCCCTGTAACCTATCATATACCCATAACTCCATCCTACTCCTGTGCCCATCCAAACACGTGAAACCTAGGCCCTGCATCCTTTCATATACCTATACCCCAAACACAGTCCTGTACACATTTGAACACCTACACATTTCCCAGTCCTGTAACCTCTCATATACACATATTGCCAACATACTCTTGTACCCAATCCAACACCCGACCTTTCCCAGCCCTGTACCCTTTCATATCTGTACCCCCAACGCATTTCTGTACCAATTCCAAAACCTGCACCACTCCAAGCTCTGTAACCTATAATATACCCACACCCCCAACCCACTCTAGTACCCATTCCAACACCTGAAGTCTTCCAAGCCCTATACCCTTCATATACCTGTACCCCAAACTCACTCTTATATCCATCCCAACACCTGCAGTATTCCAAGCCCTTTAATCTATCAAATACTCATACCCCCAACCCACTCCTGTTCCCATTCCAACACATAAAACCTTCCTAGGCTTGTACCCTTTCATATGCATGTACCCCAAACCCAGTACTAGACTCATGCCAACACCTGCACCCTTCCAGTTCCTGTAACCTTTCTTATATTGATACCCCAAACCCAGCCCTGCACCCATTCTAACAACTGCATCCTTTTAAGAACCATAACCTATCATATACCCATACCCCAAACCCACCCATGAATTCATTCCAACACCTGAACCCTTCCAAGCCATGTACTCACTCATATACCCATACCCCAAACTCAGTCCTATACCTATTTTAACACCTGTACCCTTCCAAGTTCTGTACCCTTTCATAAACCTCTACCCCAAACCCAGTCCTTTTCTCATTCAAATACCTTTACCCTTCCAAATCCTGTACCCTTTCTTATACATGTACACCAAACCCAGTCTTACACTCAATACCTGCGCCTTTTCAAGCCCAGTACCCTATTCTATATCCATACTCAAAACCCACTCCTGAACCCATTCCAACACTTGAATGCTTTCAAGCCTTTAGCCTATTATATACCCATAACACCAACCCAATCCTGTACCCGTTCCCACACCTAAGCACTTTCAAGTCCTATATAGTTTCACATACCTATACCACAAATCCAGACATTTACCTGTAACAACACCTGCACCCTTCCAAGCCCTGTACCCTATTATATACCCATTCACCCAGCCCAAGGCTGTACCCATTCCAACATTTGAACACTTCCAATCCCTGTACCCTTCCATATACCTGAACCCAAAATGCAACCCTGTATTTGTTTCAAAGCCTGCAGCCTTCCAAGCCCTGTAACATTTATATTCCTGTGCCCCAAACCCAGTCCTGTACCCATTCCAACATCTGCACCCTTCAAAGCCCTGTACACTATCACATGCCCATCACCCCAATCAATTTTGTACCCCTCCAACAACCGGGCCCATCCAAGCCCTGTACACTTTAATATGCTTGTACCCCAAATCCAGTATTGAACCTGCACCAACACATGAAACCTATCAATCCGTGTACTGCATAATATGCCCAACCTACAACCCAGTCCTGTACCCATTCCAACAACTGGACACTTACAGTTCATGTACTCTTTCATATACCTGTACTCCAGTCCTGTACCCATTCCAACAACTGGACACTTACAGTCCATGTACTCTTTCATATACCTATATCCCCAAACCAGTCCTGTATTCATTCCAAACCTACATTCCTCAAAGCCCTGTACCTTTTCATATACCTGTACCCCAAACCCAGTCCTGTACCATTCCAATACCTGCACCCTTCCAATCCCTGTAACCTATTACATACACACCTATCCCTGTAACCTAACACATACCAATTCCAATACCTGCACCCTTCCAATCCCTGTAACCTATAACATATCACATACCCTTAACATCTTCTTGTACCCAGTCCAACACTGGACCCTTCTACTCTTGTGCCCTTTTATATACCTGTACCCCAAATTCATTTCTGTACCCATACCAAAACCTGCACACTTCCAAGTCCTGTAACCTATAATATACCCACATCCTCAACCCACTCCTGTACCCATTCCAACACCTGAACCCTTCCAAGCCTTGAACCTTTTTATATACCTGTACCCCAAATTCAGACCTGGACCCATTCCAACCTGCATCCTTCAAAGTCCTGTAACCTATCATATACCCATACCCCCAACCAACTCCTGTACCAAATTAAACACCTGAAGTTTTCCAAGTCCTGTACCTTTTCATATAACAACCCCAAACCAGTCCTGTACCCATTCCAAAACCTGCACCCTTTCAAGCCCTGTAAAATCTCAATCCCCATATCCCCAACCCACTCCTGTACTCATACCAACACCGAACCTTTCTAAACTCTGTACCCTTTCATGTGCCTGTACCCCAATCTTCTTGATCCTGTAGCCATTCCAATACCTTCACCGTCCCAACTCCTGCAACCTATTATATACACATACCCCAACCAACTCCTGTATTCATTTCAAAACCTGAATGCTTCTAAACCCTGTATCTTTTCATATACCTGTGCCCCAAACCTACACTACCCATTCCAAAACCTGCACCCTTCCAAGCCCTGTAGCCTATCAAAGACCCAGCATGCAATCCACTCCTGTATGCATTTTACCACCTGAAACCTTCAAAACCCTGTCTCCTTTCACATACCTGTATACCATACTCACTCCTGTACCCATTCCAACACCTGAATCCTTCTAAACCCTGTACCCTTTCATATACCTGTACCCCAAACACAGTCCTGTATACATTTGAACATCTGTATCCCTCCCAGCGCTGTAATCTATCATACACACATACACCAATGTACTCTTGTACTCATTCCAACAATGGAACCTTCCAAGCCCTGTACCCTTTGATATACCTGTACCACAAACGCAGTTCTGTACCCATTTCAAATCCTTTCTTTTTCAAAGCCCTGTAAGTTATCATATACCCACACCCCAACCCACCCCTGTACCCATTCTAACACCTGAGACCTACCAAGACCTGTACCCTTTCATGTAGCTTTACCTCATACCCACGCCTGTACCCATTCCAACACTTGCGTCTTTCCAAGTCCTGTAACCTATCATAGACCCATACCCCAAACCGACTCCTGTTCCCATTCCAACACCTGAACCCTTCCAAGGCCTGTACCCTTTTATATACCTGTTATCCAAACCCAGTTCTGTAACACTCCAATGCCCGCACCATTCCAAGCTTTTAACCTTTCTTATACCTGTACCCCAAACCAAGTCCTGTACCCATTCTAACACCTGCATCCCTCCTAGCCCTGTAACCCATCATTCATTCATACCCTAAACCCACTGCTGAACTCATTCCAACACCTGCATGCTTCCTAGCCCTGTACCCACTCATATACCTGTACCCCAGTCCAGCACCCAATTTAACACCTGCAACCTTCCAAGTTCTGTACCATTTCATATACCTGTACTGAAAACCCACTCCTGCTCTCATTCCAACACTTTTACCATTCCAAACCCTATATCCTTTCTTATACAAGCACAGCTAACCCAGTCTTATACCCAGCTAACAGCTGCACCCTTTCAAGCCCAGTCCCCTATCATATACCCATACCCTAAACCTACTAATGAACCATCCAACACCTTAAAACTTCCAAGCCCCTAGTCTATCGTATACATATACCTCTAACCCAATCCTGTACCCCTTCTCACACCTGGACACTTTCAAGTTCTGTACTCTTTCAAATACCTATACCACAAACCAAGACCTGTACCTATACCAACACCAGCACCCTTCCAAGCCCTATATCCTATTATATACCCATACACCCAACCCACTGGTGTATCTTCCAACATTTGAATCCTTCCAATCCTTGTGCCCTTTCATATACCTGAACACAAAACCCACTCCTGTACCCATTCCAACACCTGCAGCCTTCCAAGCCCTGTAACCATTCATGTTCCTGTATCCCAACCCCGTCCTTTATCCATTTTAACACCCGAACCCTTCCAAGCACTGTACACAATCATATGCCCATCACCCCCACCCAATTCTGTACCACTCCCAACACCTGGACCTTCCCAAGCCTTGTATGATTTCACCAACCTGTACCCCAAATCCAGAGCTGTGCCTGCACCAACACCTGAAATCTATCAAGCCCTGTACTTCATAATATGCCCAACCCTCTCCAGTACCCATTCCATCACCTGGACCTTTACAATCCCTGTACCTTCTCATATACCTGTACCCCCAAACCAGTTTTTACCCATACCAACACCTGTGCCCCTCAAAACCCTGTAACCCATATTCCCATCCCACTTCTGTACCCATTCCAACACCAGAACCCTTCAAAGTCCCATACCTTTTCATATACCTGTATCCAAGCACAGTCCTTTACCCATTCCAATAATTGCACTCTTTCAAGCACTGTAACACATTATATATACACACACCCAAACATTCCTGTAATAATCCCAACACTGGAACCCTTCTAAGCCCTGTACCCTTTCATATACCCTTACCCCAAACTGAATCCAGTAACTATTCCAGCACCTGCACCCTTCCAAGTCCTGTAACCTATAATACATCCAAAGCCCCTTCTTACTCCTGTATCCATTTCAAAACTTGAACCCTTCCAAGCCCTGTACCCTTTAATATACAAGTACCACAAACCCACTCTTGTACCCATTCCAATACCTGAACCCTACCAAGCTCTATACTTTTCCAAATACCTGTACCCCAAATCCAGGCCTGTACCCATTCCAAATTGTACCCTTTCAAGGCCTGTAACCTATCTTATACCCATACCTACAACCCATATCTGTACCCTTTCCAATACCTGAACACTTCTGAGCCCTGTACCCCTTTATATACCCTTACTGCACACCTAGTCCAGTAACCTTTCCAATACCAGCACCTTTCCAAGCCTGGTAAGCTTTTATATGCCCTTACTACCAACCAACTCCTGTACCCATTCCAACATCTGAACCCTTCCAAGCCCTGTACACTTTCATATATCTTTACCCTAAACCCAGGCCTGTACCCATTCCAAAACCTGCACCCTTTCAAGCCCTGTAACCCATCATCAACCTAACCACCAACCCATTCCTGTACCCATTTTAATACCTGAACCCTTCCACACTCTGCACCCTTCCATATACCTGAACTGCACACTTACTGCTGTACCCTTTCCAACCCCTGCACCATTCCAAGTCCTGTGACTTATCATATACCCATAGCCCCAACCCACTTCTGTACCCATTCCCACACCTGAATCCTTCTAAACCTTTATCCTTTCATATGCCTGTGCCCCAAACTGGTTCCTGTAGCCATTTCAATGCCTTCACCATTCCAATTTCTGTATCCTGTCAAATACCCATATCCCCAACCAACTTCTGTATTCATTCAAACACCTGAACCCTTCTAAGCCCTACCCTTTCATATACTGGTTCCCCAAACCCAGACCTGTACCCTTTCCAGAACCCGAACCCCCTTCCAAGCCCTGTAACCTATCACAGACCCACACTCCCAACCCACTACTGTACCCATTACAACACCTAAATTTTTCCAAGTCCTATACCCTTTCATATACCTATGCCCCAAACCCACTCCTGTACCCATGCCAACACCTGTACCCTTTAAGCCCTCTAGTCTTTCTTATACCTGTACCCCAAACCCAGTCCTGTACCCATTCTAACGCCTGCACACTTTCAAGCCCCATAACTTATCATATATCCATACCACAAACCCACATCTGATCTCATTCCAACACCTATATGCTTCCAAGCCCAGTACCCATTCATAGAACTGTACCCCAAACCCAGTCCTGTACCTTTTTTAACATCTGCACCCTTCCAAATCCTCTACCCTATCACATACCATTACCACCAACCCAATCTAGTACCCATTACAACACCTGCAGCCTTCCAAATCCTGTACCTTACCATACACCTGTATCCCCAACCCACTCCTGTACCGTTACCAACACATTCACCTCTCCAATTTCTGTACCCTATCATATACCTGTAGCCCTAACTCTTGGAAAGTCCTGTACCCTTCCCAACACCTGTCTCTTCCATGTCCTGTACCCTTTCATAGATCAGGACTTTCATCCCAGTCTTGTACCCCAACCAAAACTGCACCCTTCCAAATGCTGTACCTTATCATGTACCTATTTTCACAGTCCAATCATATACTCTTTCCAACACCTTCAGGATTCAAAGCCCTGAACCCTATCATATACCTGCATCCCTACTCAGTCACATACTCTTACCAAAACCTGTACACTTCCAAGCCCTGTACTCTATCCTATACCTGTACCTTCAAGCAAGTCCTGTGTCCTAATTAACAGCTGGACACAATAAACCCTGTACCCTATCACATACTTGTAACCGCAATCATTCTGTTACCTTTTACAGCACCAGCAACCATCCATGCCCTGTTAACTGTCATATAATTTATGCCCAACACACTCCTGTGCTGAAACCAACATCTACACCCTTCCAAGCCCTATACCCTATCCCATACCCACAACCCACTACTATACCCATTCCACACCTGGACCCTTTCAAGCCCAGTACCCTTTCATATACCTGTACCCCAATCCCAATCCTGTACCCATTCCAACACCAGTACCCTTCCAACCTTCTACCCCATAATACTCCCATACCCCAACCTACTCCTGTACTCATTCCAACACCTGTACCCTTCCAAGTCCTGTGCCTTATAATATATTCATATCCCCAACTAACTTCCATACCCATTCCAACACATGGACACTTCCAAGCCCTATACACTTTCATATACCTGTACCCCAACCCAATCTTGTACCTGTAACAACTTCTAACCCTTTCAAGTCTTATTAGGTATTATATACCCATACACCAAAACCACTCCTGCACACATTCCAACACCCACACCCTTCCAAGCTTGTTCTCTATCATATATCTATACCTCAACCCACTCCTGTACACATTCCAGCACCGGAACCCTTCCAAACCCTGTAACATATCATATATGCATATCCCCAACCCACTCCTGTACCCATTTTAACACCTGCAGCCTTCCAAACCCTGAATCCTATCATATATCCATACCTCAATCCCACTCCTGAATCCATTCCAATACCTGTATGCTTTCAAGTCCTGTACTCTTTCATATGCCTGTACCTCAAACCCAGGACTGACCCATTCTAATACCTGCACCCTTTCAAGCCCTGTACCCTATCATTTACCCATTCCCTCAACCCAAACCAGTACCCCTTCAAACACCAGGACACTTCCAAGCCCTGTACCCTTTCATATACCCATACCCCAGCCACTCCTGTACTCATTTCAACACCTGAACCCTTCCAAGCCCTGTAACCCTTAATATACCTGTAACCCCAACCTACTCCTATACACATTCCAATGCCTGGGTGATTCCAAGCCCTGTACCCTTCTAACCCTTGCACCCTTCTAAGCCCTGTACTTCATCATATACCCATAACTCTAACCTACTCCTAAACCCATTCCAACACTTGAACGCTTTCAAGTCCTGTACCCTTTTGAAAACCAGTACCCCAAAACACAGTCCTGTACCATAAACAGCCACTGCACCCCTCAAGCCTTATCCTCGGTCATATACCCATGCCTTCAGCCAACTTCTGTACCCATTCCAACACAACATTTGGTCACTTCCAAGCTCACCAATCTTTCATATACTTGTAACCCAAACACAGTCTTGTACTGTAAACAACACCTGCACCTTTCCAAGTCCTGTACCTTATCAAATTCCCATACCCTAAACCCACTCCTGTACACAATCCAACCCCTGAAGCCTTCAAATCCTTGTACCTTTTCATATACCCATACCTACAATCCACTCCTGTATGCATTCCAACATCAGCAAACTTCCAAGCCCTGTAATCTATCAATACCCATACCACCAGCCCACTCCTGAACCCATTCTAATACCTGTACCTTCCAAACCCTGTACCCTTTCATATACCTGAACCCCAATCCCAGTCCTGTGACCATTCTAACATTTGCACCCTTTCAAACTTGTACCCTATCCTGCACCCCTTCCAACACCTGAGACCAATCATGCCCTGTATTCTATAATATACCCATATCCCCAAACCACTCTTGTACTCCTACACCCATTACAATACCTGCACCTACCCCAAACACAGTCTTGTATCCTAAACAGCACCTGCAACCTTCAAAGCCCTGTACCCTATCATACCCAATTTTCCAACCCAATCTTATGCCCCTTTCAACAACTGCACCATTCCAAGCCCATTACCCTATCACATGCCCACACCACCAACCCGTTCCTGTACCCATTCCAATAACTGGCCTATTCCTAGCCATTTACCATTTCATATACTTGTACCCCAAACACAGTCTTGTATGGTAAACACCTGCACCTTTCCAACCCCTGTACCCTATTATATACCCATACCTCAAACCTACTCCTGCACTCATTCCAACACTTGCACCCTTCCAAGTCATATACCCTATCAAATATCCATACCCCCAGCCCACTCTTGTACCCATTACAACACCTGAAACTTCCAAAGTCCTGTACCTTTTTCATATAACTGTACCTACAAACCACTCCTGTACCAATTCCAGCACCTGCACCATTCACATCCCTATACCTTTTCAGCAACATGAACCCCAAACACAGTCCTGTAACCTAAACAACACCTGCACCTTTCCAAGCCCTGTATCCTATCATATAACCATATCCTTAACCAACTCCTGTGCCCATTCCAACACACATACCCATCCAAGACGTGTCCACTATCAAATACCCATGCCCACAAGCCACTCCTGTACCCAGTTCAACATCTGAACCCTTCTAACCCCTGTATCATCTCATATACAGGTACCCAAAACCCAGTCCTGTATCCATTCCAACACCTGCAACCTTCCAAGTCCTGTATCCTATCATATACGCATACCTCCAACCCACTCCTGTAACCATTCCAATAATTGAACCCTTTGAAGCCTTGTACCCTTTTGCATACCTGTACCCCATACCTACTCCTGTACCCATTCCAATACCTGCCCCCTTCCAAGTCCCATAACTCATCATATACCCATACCCCCAACCCACTCCTATACCCATTCCAACACCTGAACTCTTCTAAGCCCTGTATGCTTTCATATACCTGTACCTCAAACACGGTTGTGTACCCTAAAGAACACCTGGACTCTTTTAAATCCTGTAGCCTATCATATATACCCATACTCCCACACACTCCTGAACCCATTCCATAATCTGCACCCTTCTAAGTCATGTACCCTATCAAAACCCATACTCCCAACCCACTCCTCTACCTATTTAAACATTTGAACGCTTCAAAGTCCTTTACCCTTTCATATATGCATAACTCCCAACCAACTCTTTTTCCCATTCCATCGCCTGCACCCTTCCAAGCCCTGTAATCTAACATATTCTTATACCTAAAACCCACTCCAGAACCCATTGAAAACACCTAGACCCTTCCAAGCCTTGTACCCTTTCATATATCTGTATTCCAAACCCATCCCAGTACCTGTATTAACACCTGAACACTTCCATTCCTTCCATAACCCTGACCCACTCCTGCACCCATTCCAAATCCTGGACCCTTTCAAGCCCTTTAACCTCTCATATCCCTGGACCCCAAACACAGTCCTGTACCCATTTTATACCAGCACACTTCCAACCCTGCACCCTATCAAATAACCATACCCCAACCCACTCCACTACCCATTCCAACTCTTGCCCCCTTCCAAACCATGTACCCTATCATTATACGGCTACACCAAACTCACTCCTTATCCATTCCAACACCTGCACACTTCCAGGCCCTGTACCCTATCATATACTCATATCCCCAACTCACTCCTCTACCCGTTCCAACACCTGAACCCTTCCAATCCCTGTACCCAATCATATACCCATTCAACCAACCCACTTTTGTACACATTTCAACACCTGAACCCTTCCAATCCCTGTACTTTTTCATATATTCATACTCGCAACCCATTCTTGTACCCTTTCCAACACCTGCACCCTTTCAAGCCTTGTACCATATTATAAATCCATACTCCCAAACAACTCCTGAATCAGTTCCAACACATGGAACTCTCAAGCCCTGTAAACTTTCATATTCAGGTACTTCCAAAACATTTGTACCCATTTCAACTCCTGCTCCCTTTCAAGCCCTGTACCCTATCATATACCCACACTCAAAATCCATTCCTGGACCCATTCTAACACCTGAACCCTTCAAAGCCTGGTACCTTTTCATATACCCATAACCTTAACTCATTTCTGTATCCATTCCATCACCTTCACTCTTCCAACCCTTATACCCTATCATATACCCACACTCAAAACCCACCCCTGTACCCATTCTAACACCTGAATGCTTCAAAGCCCTGTACCTTTTTATATACCCATAAACTTAACTCACTCCTGTATCCATTCCAATATCTACCCTCTTCCAGGCCCTGTACCCTATCATATACCTACACCTCCAACCAACTCCTGCAACCATTCCTACATGTGGGCCAATCCAAACCTTGTACACTTTCATATACCTGTACCCCAAACACAGTCCTGTACCTGAAGCAACACCTACAATCTTCAAAGTCCTGTACCTTAAAATATACCCATACCTTCAACTCACTTCTGTACCCATTCCAAAACCTGGACACTTCCAAGCCCTACTCCATTTCATATACCTGTACCCTAAATCCAGTCTTTTACCTGTACCAACACATGAAACCTTTGAAGCCCTATACCTTATCATATATCTATACCCAGAACCAACTCCTGGTGCAAGTCCAACACTTGGATGCTTAAAGCCCTGTTCCATTTCATATACCCATACCCCCAACCTTTTCCTGTACCTATTCCAACACCTGAATGAGTCTATGCTCTGTCCCTTATCATGTAACCGTATCCCCATCACAATCATTTACCCATTCCAACACCTGACCCTTCCAAGCCCTGTACCCTTTCATATACCAGTACCACAACCTAGTCCTGTACCTGTACCAACACCTGAAGTTTTCAAGTCCCATAACCTATCATATATCCATACCCCCAAACCACCCATGTACTCTTTCAAAAATGTGCAGCCTTCCAAGTCCTGTACTACATAATATACCCATGCCCTCAACCAACTCTTGTATTCAGTTCAACACCTGAACCCTTCCAAGTCCTATACCTATCACTTACCCATACCCCCAACCCACTCCTGTACCCATTGCAACAAGTGCAGCATCCCATGCCCTGTACCCTATTATATGCCCATACCCCCAACTCACTTCTGAACCCATTACAACAGCTGCACCCTTCCAAGTCCTGTATCCTATCCTATACCCACATCGCCAACACACTCCTGTACCAACCAACACCTGAACCCTTCAAAGCTCTGTGCACTTTCATATACCTGTATCCCCAATATACTCCTGTACCCATTACAACATGTGGATCTTTCCAAACCCTGTACCCTTCCATATACCTGTATGCAAAACATGGCATGTGCTTTTCTAATCCCTGTACCCTATCATATACCCATACCCCTGATCCATTCTTGTAATCATTCACACACCTAGACCCTTCCAAACCCTGTATCTTTTCTTAACTTGTACACCAAGCACAGTCCGTACCTGTACCAACACCAGAAACTTTTCCGGTGGTGTACCTATTCCAACACCTGCACACTTCCAAGCCCTGTACCCCATCATATACTCATTCCCCCAACCAATCCCAGTACCCATTCCAACACCTGCACCTAAGCCCTGTAACAAATCATATACTCATAACACCAACTAACTCTTGTACCCATTCCAACACCTGGACACATCCAAGCCCTGTACTTTTTTATATACCTGTACTCCAAACACAGTCCTGTACCCTAAACAACTGCAACCTTTCAAATGCTGTACCCTATCATATACCCATACCCAAGCCACTCCTGTACACATACCAACACCTGAATATTTCAAAACCCTGTACATTTTTCATATATCCATAACTACAACTTACTCTTATATCCATTCCAACACCTGCACCATTCAAAATCCCGTGCCCTATCATATACCCATATACCCAACCCACTCCTGGAACCCATTCCAACACCTGGACATTTCCAAGCCCTTTGCCCTTTCACACACCAGTACCCACAGCCCATTCCAATACCCATCCAAAACCTGGACCCTTCCAAGTCCTGTACCCTTTCATATATCTATACCTCAAACAGGAGTGCCTGTACCTGTACCAACGTCTGAACACTTTCAAGTCCTGTATGCTATAATATAACAATACCGCCACCCACTCCTGTACCCATTCCAACACTGGAACCCTACAAAGCCCTGTACCGTTTCATATACCTGTACCCCAAATCTAGTACCCATTTTAACACTTCCAAACCCTTTACCCTATCATATATACAGACCCTCAAACCACTCCTGTTCCCATTTCAACCCTTAAATTTTCAAGGCCTGTACTCTATCATACACCCATATCCCAATTCTCTCCTGTACTGACTCAAACAACTAGAAGCTTCCAAGTTCTGCACCCTTTCATAAACATGTACCCCCAAATGGTCCTGTACCTGTACCAACACCTGAACTTATTCCAGCCCTGTATCCTATCATATACCCACATCCCAACACACTCCTCTACCCATTCCTGCACCTGCACCCTTCCTAGCCCTTTACCTTATCTTATACCCATACCCCAAATCCACAACTGTACCCATTAACACCTGCACACTTCCAAGCCCTGTACCCTATCACATACTCATACCCCAACACATTCCTATACCAATTCCAACACCTAGACCAGTCAAAGCCCTATATGCTTTTATATACCTTTACTCCCAACCCACTCCTGTGCCCATTCCAAGAGCTGCACCCTTCCAAACCTGGTATCCTATCATATACTCATACCCCCAACAGCTCTAGTACCTATCCCAACACCTGGACCCTTCACAGTCCTGTACGCTATCATACATTCATAGCTCCAACCCACTCCTGTACCCATGGTATGACCTGGACCCTTCGAAGCCCTGTACCCTTTCATATACCTGTACCACAAACTCAGTCCTGTGACCATTCCAACACCTGCACCCTTCCGTAACTTGTACCTTATCATATACCCATACTGCCAAATTCACTCCTGTACCTATGCCAACACTTGCACCCTTCAAAGTCCGGTACCCTTTCATATACACATAATCCAAATTCACTCCTGTACCCATTCCAACACCTGCACCCTTCCAAACCCTGAGCCCTATCATATACCCATACCCCACCCACTCCTGTACCCATTCCAACACCTGCACCCATACAAGCCCTGTACCCTGACATATACTCGTACCCCCAAAACACTCTTGTACCTATTTCAACACCTGGACACTTCACAGCCCTGTATGCTATAATACATCCATAACCCCAACCCACTCCTGTACACATGGTATGACCTGGACACTTTGAAGCCCTGTACCCTTTTATATACCCGTACCACAAACTCAGTTCTGCAACCATTCCATCGCCTGCACCCTTTAATAAAGCTTGCACCTTATCATATACCCATATTGCCAAATACACTCCTGTACCCATTCCAACACCTGCACCCTTCCAAGTCTGTACCCTACCATATACTCATAACCCCAACTAATTCCTGTACCCATTTATCACCAGGACCATTCCAAGCCCTGTACCCTTTTGCATACCTGTACCCCAAGACCAGTTCTGAACCCTAAACAACACCCACACTCTTCTAAGTTCTTAATCCAACCATACACCCATACCCTCAACACACTCCTGTACCCATTCCAACACATGCACCCTTAAAAGCCCCGTACCCTGTCATATACTCATACACCCAGCTCATTCCTGTATCTATTCCAACACCTGGGCCCATCCAATCCCTGTAACCTGTCATATACCCATACCCCCAGCTGTACCCATTTAAACACCAGACCCTTCAAAACCCTCTACCTTATCATATACTCACACTGACACTCCTCTCCTGTACTCATTCCAAACCTGAAAACCTTAAAAGTTCTGTACATTTTAATATAACTGTACCCTAAACCCACTCCTGCTTTCCAACACCTTCACCTTTCCAAGCCCTGTACCCCATCACAGACTCATATCCCCAACCCACTCCTGTACCTATTCCATCATGTGGACTACTCCTAGCCATTTACCCTTTCATATACCTGTACCCCAAACCCATTTCTATACCTGAACCAACACCTGAATCCTTCAAAGTCCTTTACTCGTTCATATACCTGTACTCGCAACCCACTTCTGTACCTATTCCAATGCCTGAAACTACCAAGCCCTGCACCCTATCATATAACCATACATCCCACAAATTCCTATACCCATTCTATGACCTGGACCCTTCCACACTATTTACCTTTTCATATACCTGTACCCTCAACCCATTCTTGTACCGGTAGCAACACCTGACTCTTCCAAGCCCTGTACCCTATTATATACCCATACCCCTAACTACTTCCTGTACCCATTCTATGACCCGGACCCATCCAAGTCCTGTACCCTTTCATTTACTTGTATATTAACTCAGCCCTGTACCTGTAGGAACACCTAAATTCTTTCAAGCACTGTACCCTATCATATACCCATTCCCCCAACCAATTCTAGTACCCACTCCAATACCTGCACCATTTTAAGCCTTGTACTTTTTATATACCTCTCATCTAAACCTAGTCCAGTACCCTAAAAAACACTGCTCCCATCTAAGCCCTGTACCCTACCGGATACCCACACTTCCAACCCAGTCCTGTAACGTTTTTAGCACCTGCACCATACACCTGCAAGGCTAGGGTGTATGATATACCCATACACCCAACCCATTCCTGTGTCATTCCAACACCTGAACCCTTCAAAGACTTGTAATCTTTCATATACCTGTGCCTCCAATCCACTCCAGTACCTATTTCAACACCTGGACCCTTCTGTGCACTGTACCCTTTCATTACCTGTACCACATACCCAGTCTTGAACCTCTACCAACACAAGAATCCTTTCAAGTCCTGTACTCTATCATATAATCATACACCCAACCCACTCCAGTATTCAATGCAAAACCTGCACCATTCCAAGCCCTTTTACCCTTTTATATACATGTACCCCAAACACAATCCTGTACCCTAAACACCTGCACCCTTCCATGCCCTGTACCCTATCATATACCAATACCCCAACCCACTTCTGTACCCCTTCCAAACCTGGACCCTTCCAAGACCTCTACCTTTTCAGATACCTGTGCCACAAACACAGGCCTGCATCATAAACAACACCTGCACCTTTCCAAGTCCTGTATCCTATCATATACCCACATCCTCAACCCACTCCTGTATTAATTCCAACACCTGAACCTTTCCAAGTACTGTAACCCTATCACATACCCATACCCACAAACAAGTCCTGCACCCATTACAGCACCTGCATCCCTCCAACACCTGTACCCTTTTATAACCCATACATGCAACCCACTCCTATACCCACTTCAGCACCTGCACACTTACAAGCTGTGTACCCTATAATATATTGGTACCCCAAACCCACTTCTATACCCATTCCAACACCTGCACCTTTCCAAGGTCTGTGCCCTATCATATGCTCATATCATTGTACCCTCCTGTACCCATTCGAACACCTATAACTTCCAAGCCCTGTACCATTTCATATATCTGCACCCCAAACACAGTCTGTACCCATTCCAGCACCTGAAACCTTCCAAGGCCTGTACCCTTACATATACCCATTCCCCAAACCCACACCTGTATCCATCCAACACCTGAACCCTTCCAAGTCCTGTAACAATTCACATACTGGAACCCCAATCCTAGTCCTGTACCCATTCCAACACCTGCACCCTTCCAACCCCTGTACCCTTTCTTATATCTGTACCCCAAACTTGGTCCTGTACCCCTTCCAATACCTGTACCCTTCCAAGCACTGTACCCTATCATATACCAAACCCCAACACATTCCTGAGCCCCTTCCAACACCTGTACACTTCCAAGCCTTGCACCCTTTCACATACCTGTACCACAAACCCAGTCCTGTATCCATTCCAACACCTGCACCCCTCCATGTCCTGTAATCTATTATAGACCCATGCCCCCAACCCACTCCTATTCCCATTCCAACACCTGAACACTTCTAAGGCCTGACCTGTATGCCAAACCCAGTCCTGTACCCATTCCACCACCTGCACCCTTCCAAGCCCC
>NW_007257572.1:353811-418603 GCF_000164805.1 Carlito syrichta
TTCCAAGCCCTGTAGCCTATCAAAGACCCAGCATGCAATCCACTCCTGTATGCATTTTACCACCTGAAACCTTCAAAACCCTGTCTCCTTTCACATACCTGTATACCATACTCACTCCTGTACCCATTCCAACACCTGAATCCTTCTAAACCCTGTACCCTTTCATATACCTGTACCCCAAACACAGTCCTGTATACATTTGAACATCTGTATCCCTCCCAGCGCTGTAATCTATCATACACACATACACCAATGTACTCTTGTACTCATTCCAACAATGGAACCTTCCAAGCCCTGTACCCTTTGATATACCTGTACCACAAACGCAGTTCTGTACCCATTTCAAATCCTTTCTTTTTCAAAGCCCTGTAAGTTATCATATATCCACACCCCAACCCACCCCTGTACCCATTCTAACACCTGAGACCTACCAAGACCTGTACCCTTTCATGTACCTTTACCTCATACTCACGCCTGTACCCATTCCAACACTTGTGTCTTTCCAAGTCCTGTAACCTATCATAGACCCATACCCCAAACCGACTCCTGTACCCATTCCAACACCTGCACCCTTCCAACCCCTGTACCCTTTCTTATATCTGTACCCCAAACTTGGTCCTGTACCCCTTCCAATACCTGTACCCTTCCAAGCACTGTACCCTATCATATACCAAACCCCAACACATTCCTGAGCCCCTTCCAACACCTGTACACTTCCAAGCCTTGCACCCTTTCACATACCTGTACCACAAACCCAGTCCTGTATCCATTCCAACACCTGCACCCCTCCATGTCCTGTAATCTATTATAGACCCATGCCCCCAACCCACTCCTATTCCCATTCCAACACCTGAACACTTCTAAGGCCTGACCTGTATGCCAAACCCAGTCCTGTACCCATTCCACCACCTGCACCCTTCCAAGCCCCTTAATCTTTCTTATACCTGTAACCCAGTTCTGAACCCATTCTAACAACTGCACCCTTTAAAGCCTCTTCACCTATCATATACCCATACTCCAAACCCACCCCTGAAGTCATTCCAACACCTGCATGCTTCCATGCCCTGTACCCATTCATATAGCTGTACCCCAAACCCAGTCCTGTATCCATTCCAACTCCTGCACCCTTCCAAGCCCTGTAACCTATTAAAGACCCATACCCCAACCCACTCCTGTACCCATTCGAACACCTGACGTTTTCCAAGTCATGTCCACTTTCATATACTTGAGCCCAAAATCCAGTCCTGTACCCAATCAAACACCTCTACTGTCCCATGCCCTGTACCCTATCATATATTCATACACTCAATCCACCCCTGTACCCATTCCAACACCAGAATCCTTGGAAGCCTTGTACCCTATCACATATACTGATATACCTTCTAAGCCCTGAACCCTATGACATATACTGATACCCTCAGCCCACTCCTGTATCCATTCTAACACCTGGACACTTCTAAGCCCTGTATCCTTTCATATACCTGTATCCCAAACCCAGTCCTCTTACCCATTCCAATACCTGCACCCTTCCAAGCAGGTAAACACTAATATACTCATGCCTCCTATCAACTCCTGTACCCAATTCAATACCTGCATCCTTCCAAACCCTGTACCCTATCATATACCCATATCCCCCCAAAAATTCTGTACACCTTCCAACACCTGGACCCATCCAACCCTGTACCCTTTTTTATAATCATACCTGCAACCCACGCCTATACTCATTCCAACACCTGCACCCTTCCAAGGTCTGTGCCCTGTCATATACCCATACCCCCAACACATTTCTGCACCCTTTCCAAAACGTGCACACTTCCAATCCCTGTACTTTTTCATATACCCATACCCCCCACTCACTCCTGTACCCATTCCAACACCTGAACCCTTCAAAGTCCTGTATGCCTTCATATACCCATACTCCCAACCCACATCTATACCCATTTCCATGCCTGTACCCTTACAAGACTTGTACCATATCATATACCCATACCCCAAACCCACTTCTGTATCCATTCCAAACCTGGACATTTCCAAGCCCTGTATACTTTTATAACCTGCACCCTAAACCCACTCCTGTACTTATTTCAACACATGCACCCTTCCAAGCCCTGTAACTTATCACAGACCCATACCCCCAACCCACTCCTATACCATTCCAAAACCTGAATCCTTCCAAGTCCTGTACCCTTTCATATACCTATACCCCAAACCCACTCCTGTACTCATTATAAATCCTGTACTCTTCCAAGCCCTGTACACTTTCATATAGCTGAACCCCAAACCCATTCCTGTGCCTGAATCAACACCTGAACAATTTCAAACCCTACACCCTATCATATATCCATACCCTGAACCCACTCCTGTATTCATTCCAACACCTGCACATTTCCATGTCTTGTACCCTTTTATATACCTGTATTCCAAACCCAATTCTGTACCCATTCCAACACCTGGACCCTTCCAAGTCCTGTACCCTATCATACACCCATACCCTCAACCCACTCTGTACCCATTCCAAAATCTGCATCCTTTTAAACCCTGTACCTTTTTATACATCTGTACCCCAAATCCAATCCTCTATCCTAAACAAAATCTGTGCCTTTCCAAGCCCTTTACCCTATTGTATACTTATGCCCCCAACCCACTTTAGTACCCATTCCAACACCTGCACTCTCAAAGCCCTTTACCCTATCATATATCCATTCCCCCAACCCACTCTTGTATCCATTCCAACTCCTGGACCCTTCCGAGCCCTGTACATTTTCATATACCTGACCCCAAACACAGTACTGTACTCTAAGCAAAACTTGCATCCTTTCAAGTCCTGTACCCTATCATGTACCCATACCCCCAACACACTCCTGTACCTATTCCAAACCTGGACATTTCCAAGCCCTGTACACTTTCATATACCTGTACCCCAAACCCACTGCTGTACCCATCCAACACTTGAACTCTTCCAAGTCCTGAACCCTCATATCCTTACTGCCAACCCACTTCTCCACCCTTTCCAACACCAAAACCCTTTAATGTCCTGTACACTTTCATATACCCATACCCCCAACCCACTCCTATACATGCCCAAACATTTGTACCCTTCCAAGCTTTGTACCCTATTATATACCCATACCCCCAAACAACTCCTGTATCGGTTCAGACACCTGAACTCTTCCAAGTCCTGTACCCTTTTATATACTTGTACCCTAGACCCAGTCCTGTACCTGCACCAACATTTGAACACTTTAAGGCCCTGTACCCGATCATATACCTATACCCCAAACTTACTTCTATGGTATCATATACCCATACTCCCAACCTACTCCAACCTACCCATTCAAATACCTGCACCCTTCCAAGCACTGTGCCCTTTCATATGTTGTACTCCTAACCCACTCCTATACCCTAACCAACCAACACCTGAACCCTTCCAAATTCTGTACCCTATCATATACCCATAACAAAACACACTATTGTACCCTTTCCAACACCTGAACTCTTCCATGCCCTGTACTCTATCACATACCTGAATCTTCAGCCCACTTTTCTACCCTTCTGATAAACTGAAACCTTCCTATCCCTGTATCCTTTCATACCTGTACCCCAAGCCCAGTCCTGTACCTGAACCAACACCTGAACCCTTTCAAGTCCTGTACTATATCATATACCTGTAACAACAACTCACTCCTGTATCCATTCCAACACTTAGACCCTTCCAAGCCCTGTACCCATTCATAGACCTGGACTTCCAACCAAATCCTGTACTCTAATCAACATTTGCACCCTCCCAAGTCCCATACCCTACCATATACCTGTACCCCCACTCAGTTCTCTTTCCTTGCCAACACCTGTACCCTTCCAAGCCCTGTACCCTATCATGTACCCCTGCCCCCAAACAAGTCCTGTACCCAACCAACAAGTGCACCCTCCCAAGACTTGTATTCTATAATATACCTGTTCCTCCAACTCACTCCTTTGCCCTTACCAACACTTATACCCTTCCCAGTACTGTACTTTATCATATACCTGCATCCACAACCCACTCCTGTACCCATTCCAAAACCTGGACCCTTCCAAGCCCTGTACCCTTTCATAGACCTGGACTCCCAACCCAGTCCTGTATCCTAACCAAAACCTACACCCTTCCAAGTCCTATACTGTATCATGTACCTGTTCCCTTAATCCGCTGGCTTACCCTTTCCAACACCTGCAGCATTCAAAGCGCTGTACCTTATCATATCCCTGTACTCCCAACCCAGTCCCAGACACTCACAACACCTGCACCTTTCAAAGTCCTGTAACCTGTCATATACCTGTACCCCTACTCAGTCATATACCCTTAACAAAACCCATAACCTTCCAAGTATTGTACCCTATTTTATACCCCATCCCCAAACAAGTACTGCACCCAACTAACATGTGCACTTTCCCAAGACTTGTACCCCATAATATTCCTGTTCTCCCAACCCACTCATATACCCTAATCAAAACCTACACCATCTCAATTCCTATAACCTATTATAGGCCTGTACCCCAACATACTTTTCTACCTTTACCAACACCTTCCTCTTCCAAGACCTGTACCCTATCATATACCTTTACCTCCGACCCCTTCCTGTACCCTAACCAACAACAGCACTCTTCCCCATGCTGTACCTTATAATCTACCTGAACCCCCAACCCACTCCTGAACCCATTCCAACACCTGGACCTTTCCAAGCCCTATATAGAACTGGACTCCCAACCCAGTCGTGTACCTCAACCAAAGCCTGCACCCTTCCAAGTCCTGTACACTATCATTTACCTGTATCCCCAACACACTCTTGTATCTTTATCAACACCCGCTCCCTTCCAAGCCTTGCACTCCATCATATGCCTGCTCCTTCAACCCAGTCCTGTACCCTAACCAACACCACCCTTCCAAGTTCTGTACCCTCAACACACTCGCTTACCATGATAGGATACCAGGCTTCAATGGGTGCAGGTGTTGTTTAGGGTACAGGATAGGGGTGGGGGTATGGCTATATAATAGGTTACAGGCCTTGGAAGGGTGCACGTGTTGGAAACAGTACAGGAGTGGGTTGGGAGTACAGGTGTATAGTAGTGTAGAGGACATAAAAGTTTGCAGGTATGGGAAATGGTACAGGAGTGGGTTAGAGTTGAAGGGGGTACAGGGCTTGGAAGGGTGCAGGTGTTGGTTAAGGTATAGTACTCGGTTGGAGATACAAGTTTTAGAGACAGTACAGGGATTGTAAGGGTGCAGGTTTTGGTTAGGGTACAGGACTGGTGGGGTACTGATATATGATAAGGTACAGGACTTAGAAAGACGCAGATGTTGGTTAGGGTACGGGACTTAGAAAGATGCAGATATTGGTTAGGAGATACAAATATATAATTGGATACCAGGCTTGGAAGTGTGTAAGTTTTGGAAAGGGTATAGGAGTGGGTTGGGATACAGGTATAAGGTATAGGGCTTGGAAGTGTGCAGGTGTTAGAGTACAGGAGTGGGCATGGGGTACTGGTGTATGATAGAATACAGTGCTTAAAAAGGTACAGATGTTGGGTTAGGGTATAGGACTGGGTTGGGCATACAGGTACATGATAGGGTACAGGACTTGGAAGGGTGCGGGTGCTGGTTTGAGTACAGGAGTGTGTTGGGCATAAAGTATATGACAGTTTACAGAGTGTGGATTGTTGCAGGTGTTGGAAAGGGTAAAGAGTGATTTGGGGTTACAGGTATGTGATAGGGCACAGGGCTTGGAAGTGTCCAGGTTTTGGTAAGGGTATATGACTAAGTAGGGGTACAAGTACATGATAGGGGACAAGGCTTCAAAGGTGCAGGTTTTGGTAAAGGAATAGGACTGGGTGGGTGTACTGTTCCCTCAACAAACTCGCTTACCATTTTCAACACCTGTACCATTCAAAGCTCTGTACCTGATCATATCCCTGAATCCCCAACCCAGTCCCATACCCTAACAACACCTGCACCTTTCCAAGCCTTGTGCCCAATTATATACCAGTACCTGTATACTGGGCTCCCTGTCCATGCCAGCCATCGGTGTTGTCGCTGTCACTTGGGTGCCCTGCAGGTATGTGGGCATCTCACTGTATATTTCCCATAACTGGTGGTGTGGAGCCGTGGTCATGTGATTATCAGCTATTTGGAATACCTCTTTCATGGAACGCCGTCCCAGTTATGGGTTGGGTTGGGAGTCTTGTAGGAATTCTTTGCACACTCCGGATGCCTGTTCTTTGTCAGAGACGTATTTACACACCGCTGGCCTTGTTAGTCAATGAATGGTTCCTTTTGATAATCAAACTTATTTATTTCAATGTGGTCTAATTGTTGATCTTTTCTTCACATATAGAGCATTCTGTGTCTTATTTAGGAAATCTTTGCCTTTTCTTTGTCCAGAAGATGATATTCCGTGTCTTTTTTTAGAAACTTCATAAATTCACTTTTCACATTTAGATCCACACCCACTGGGATGGAGTGTTTTCTATGCAGCAAGGCGGGGTCTGTGGGTCAATGTTCACCACCCTCCCCCAGTGAATATCCAGTTGCCATGCATTATCACCTTGTGGATAGGCATAGGTCTGTTTGGGGGTTCTCCATTCTGTTCTATGGATCTTTTTGTCCATCTAGCCTCATTCCATACCACTCTGTCTTAATTCCTGCAGTTTTCTAGTATCTTACTACCTGGGCCTGGTAGTATAAGTCCTCTGACCTTGTTCTTAAGGGTCATCTAAGTTTTCTTGGACTTTTGGAATTTCATTTAAATTTTAGAATAAAGTTGTTAATTCACACACACAAACACATCCACACACAAAAGTCCTACTAGGATTTGAATTGTGATTACATTGAATCTTTAGATCTGTTTGGCAGAGAATTAACATCTTAACAATGTTAGAGCACTGGATGCAGTGCCTGTCATGCCAGCACTTTGGGAGGTGGAGGTGAGAGGACTGTTTGAGCTGAGGGGTTTGAGACCAACCTGGGCAACTTAGTGAGACCTCATCTCTGCAATAAATCAAAAACTTATCCTGACATGGTGGCACATGCCTGTAGTTCCAGCTACTTGGAAGGCTGAGGTGGAAGGATCACCTGGGGCTGCAGTGGCTGTGAGTATACCACTGCACTCAGTCTGGGCCATAGAGTGAGATTTCAACTCAAAACAAAAAAACAATATTAGATATCTGATTTTTTTTTTTTGAGTTGGAGTCTCACTCGTTGGCCCAAACTGGAGTGCAGTGGCCGCTCCCAGCCACTGCAGCTTCGCCTGATGGGCTCCAGTGATACTTCCGCCTCAGCCTTCCGAGTAGCCGGAATTACAGGCACGCGCTACCACACCTGGCTGATTTTTGATTTATTGTAGAGATGAGGTCTCACTGCCCAGGCAGGTCTCGAACCCGCAGGCTCAGGCAATTCACTCACCTCAGCCTCCCAAAGGTGCGGGATTACAGGCTGAGCCACCGAGCCCGGCTAGATATCTGATTTTTTAAATACTATTACAGATGTCATTTAAAAATAAATGTCATTTTCCAATTTGGGGGGGATATACAAAAGCAACTTGTTTTAGTATACTGACTTGGTATTGGATGACCTTACTAAATATGTGTATTAATTCTAGTAGCTTTTAGATTCAGTTAGACTTTCTGCATACACAATTGCCACCTACAAATCTTTGTGATCTGTATGCCTCTCATTCCCTTTCTTGCATTGGTGTAATGTTAAATCGATGTGGTGGACTGAACATGCTTACTTTGTTCCCAGATTCAAGGAGAAAGGCAACTTTTGTCACTCTGAAGAGCAAGGCTGCTGCAGACGTTAGAGTAGGTTTTCTTTTCTTCCCCGCTCACTGAGTGCTTTTAAAGGACAAGTCACCACACTCTTTCTTCTGTTGAGATGGTGTGTCCTTTTCCCTCTTGTCTACTAATCATTGATTATGGTGACAGGTTTTCAAATGTTAAACCAACTTTGCAATCTTGGATAAACCTTGTGGGGTCATGTTGTATTTTTTTCCTGTGTCACTGGGTTTGATGTGCAAACGTGTTACTGTTTTGGTCGTTTATTTTTATGAGTAGACTGGCCTGTGCTGTTCCTTTTCTGTGGCATTCTTGTCATGTCTTCCACTGACGACCTCGTAAACAGAGTTGAATTTTCCTATTTTCCCATTTAATGAAAGGGTCTGTAAGGTATTTTTTCTCCTAAATGTTTGGAAAGATTGATTTGTGATCATGTGCTTGGTGTTTTTATTTTGGATAACATTTTAATTATGAATTTAATTTCTTTAACAGAAATAGGCCTATCTGGATTTTCTATTTCACTTATGTCAAGTTTTGATAAGCTGTATTTTTCAAGAAAAGTGTCCATTTTATATAAGCAGTCAAATTATTGGCGTATCAGTGTTTATAACATCTTATCATTTTAATACCAATTTAATAATTAGTGGTATCCCTCATCTAATTCTTGATCTTGATAATTCATGCTTTCTCTTTCTTTGTTGATCAGAGGTTAGGATTAGAAGTTTATCAATTTAAAAATATTTGACTACTTGGAAGGCTGAGACATAAGGATCGCCGGAGCCCAGCAGGTTGAGGCTGCGGTGGCCGGGAGCGGCCACTGCACTCCAGTCTGGGTGACAGAGTGAGACTCCAACTCAAAAAAAAAAAAAAATTTTTTTTTGAAAGATCTGACTTTTTTATGTTAAATTTTCTCTATAGTACATTTTTAAAATCTAACTGAATTCTGCCCTAATCTTTATTATTTTCTGTCCTTTACTTTCTTTGAGTGTAATTATTGTTCTTTCCTGCCTCTTGGAATAGTAGTCTAGATCATTACATTTCAATCTGCTCTCTTTTTTAAGCATTCATTAAAACTGTAGGTTTCCCTCTAGTCACTATTTTAGCTGCATCCTATTGCTTTGATCTGTCATGTTTTTACTTCATGTGATTCAAGTCATCTTTAAGTTAAAATCATTTAAAATTTTCCATTTGACTTCTCCCTTGATCCATGTTTTATCTTAAAAGTATGCTACCTAATATTTGGACATTTGGGGCATTTTCTAGATCTCTTTTTGTTATTATCTTTCAGCTTGCCTCCATTGTTGTCAGACAACTTACCGTCTCAATTCTTTGACATTCGCTGAGACTCTGGCGTGGCATGTGGTCTCTGCTGAGATGCGCTCCTCGGTGGGTCAGAAGAGAAGACACGCCTGCTGCTGTTGGACGTGGTGTCTGCGGGCACCAGTCAGTCCCTTCATCATGATGCTCAGAGTTGCTGTGGCCTGCCGATTCCTTGTTTAACCTTTCATCTGCTGAGAGAAGTGGGCTAAAGTGTCCCAATATGTATGTGGATTATCTGTCAGCATATATATGCATATATTTGAAGTTTTGTTTTTAGGCATAGGCACCTGTGGATTTTCTTTTTGAGAGACAAGGACCTGCTCTGCCGACTGGGGAGCAGAGCAGACCATAACTCATGGCAGCATCCACCTCCTGGGTGCAAGCAGCACTCCTGTCACTGCCCCTTAGCTGGGACTACAGGTGTGCACCATGATGCCCTGGCTGTTTTCTGTAAAGACAGGGTCTTGCTCTGTCGCCCAGGATGGTCTCCAACTCCTGGGCTCAAGCAATCTTCCTGCCTCAGACTCCAAAAGGGCTGGGATTACGAGTGTGAGCCTCCGTACCCAGCCATATTTGGAATTATTATCTCTTCCTGACAAATTGATTTTATTATAACAAGTCCCCTTGTCTTCGAGGATGATTTTATTTCATTTTTCTTAATATTTTATAAATGACGTTAGTATGTATCTGGGTACTTACCAAATATTTATTGTGTACCTCCCCAAATGACATATTTGTATAACCAGACTTTATCTTCACAGGCTACAAGATTAATAATCATTCCGTAACAAAATGCAATACTCAGAATAGATTCATATTTCCCCAGTTTCCTCTGAAACAGCTTTATGGTTGGTTTGTTCGTGGTGAGCTTGGTTGCTTGGCCATAATCATCTCTTAGTCGGGAACAGCCCGGGTGCTTCCAGGGTGCGGCCCACCAAGACGGACGACTCAAGTCCAAGCGCTGCTCCCGGTGGTGTGGACAGCTCCTCTGTCCCTTGGTGCTCTGCGGCCTGGGGTGGGAGTGCAAAGCTCCACGGACCCTGCCAGGACCCCTTCGCGGTTGCCGCATGCATCCGCAAGTCCGCCATCTGGCCACCCCCCTCCCCCGTCTGCGCTGTGGCTGGTCACGCGCCCACACTCCTCTGTTGGGGCTGCCTTCGTGGCTGCTCTGAGGGTGGCACTTGCCACCAGGAGCTGCCCTGTCACCCCCGCCACGGGTGGGCTCCCTGGAGGTGCAGCAGCGTGTGGGGGCTGCCAGGACTTCCAGGCCAGCCCTTGCTGCCGTGGCGTGACGGACACAGGCCTGGCGACAGGCACCCACGGTGCGGCCACATGGAGCAGGGAACGTCAGGGTCGATCATCCTGAACTGGACCTGAGGGCCCCGGCCACAGGAGCAGGGTCTGAGAGGGCCTCAGGAGGGTGGGGTTCAGGCTCTCCCTGCGACAGGATCATGGGCATCAGGCCAGGAAGGGGCTGGGCAGCGCCGCGCATCCCACCCATCTTCCCAGGGGCTTCAACATGTTTTGTGGGCTCTCCCGCGGGGGCCAGCTGATTACACTCTGAGTAAGGAGACCCCCACCCCGCTTGCCCTCTGGACCCCCGGGACATTCAGATCCTTCCAGAAGATCGGTTTAGGTGCTTGGTTCTGCTCCTAAGTATCGGGGCCTCCAGGAGGGGTGCTGGTGTGACAGGCGACCTTGACGGAGTGGGTGAGATTTCTGCGTGGAGTTTGTGCATCTTGGGGCATCACACGGCAGGAGTTAAAGCTGCTGGACTGGGTGTCGTGCCCAGGGAGTGGGTGGCCAGTGCACATGGGTGCGAGGGCTTCCACCCCGAGAGACTGTGAGAGGCAAGGGGCAGCGGGGGTGGGGGCAGGTAGTGAGGTTGGCTGTACATACGGGAGCTTTCCCCCCACCAAGCCACTGGACGTGGGGTCTGGGGATGGCGGTGGGGATTCAGGGCCAGGGAAGAGGCTTGGTGCTCGGTGGTCTCCACCTGTCCACAGCCTCCTCGCGCCCTCTGTGCCTTCTCGCGGGGCACCTGCTAGTCTCTGGGGGCCCACAATATCGGAGGGCACCCGAGCTGGGCCCAGACCAGGAAGCCCTTTCCTGCAGAAAGCACCCCCCACCCTCGGGAGGGGAGCAGTTGCTTTACGTGCCTGCTCGACAAGGCCTCAGGCCTTGGAAGCTCATATTCAACCATGACTTTTCTGTACCTATTGGGATTGATTTCTCCTTTTATGAGTCAGGGTCTCAGGCTGCTACCCAGGCTGGAGTGCAGGGGCACGATCATGACTCACTGCAGCCTCAGTCTCCTGGGCTCCAGGTCCTCCTGTCTCAGTCACCAAGAAGCTGGGAATCCAGGCACCACCACCATACCTGGCTAATTTTTTGATTTTTTGCAGAGATGAGGCCTCACTGGATGAGACTGGTCTTAAACTCTTGGGCTAAAGCGATCCTCCTGTCTTGACCTCCCAAAGTGCTGAGATTACAGGTGTCAGCCTCCACACCTGGCCAGAGATACGTTTTTATTAATGATCTTCCAAATGGAAATTAATTTTCTTTACTTTTTTTTGTAGATGGAATCTCACTGTGTTGTCTAGGCTGGTCTTGATTGAACCCCTGGCCTCAAGCGATCCTCCTGTCTCGGCCTCCCACAGTGCTGGGATTACTGGCTTAAGTTTTTTTAAGCTTTTACTAAATATAAAACAAATGACCAGAGAAATTGTCTTATTTAAAAAATATAAGTGTTGAACAGGAGCAGAGATATCTATTATATTCTCAGTTTTTAAAAACCTCCTAGCATTTAATATTTATTATTTATAAGGTAGCAAACTTGTTAATTAGGGCCAACACGTACATAAAATATAGACTCTACCTTCAACCAGCTTATAAACCTATGATGCCTCCTTGTTTCAAAGTCAGGAACATCATGATTCTCTTACTGTTTACAAAGTAAACTGTTTATACTGTTTATTTATACTGAGGCATTGGACTCCAAATAGCATCTATAAATATTAATTACTTTGATAATGTTACTTTATATTTTCTTGGACCTTAAACACCTAGACGTACATCCCTAAGTGTATTGAAAATCCACTATGTTTCAGTCTGCTCACTTTAAATTCATCTCATATCAACCAGGCTCGGTGGCTCAGCCTGTAATCCTGCGCCTTGGGAGGCTGTGGTGAGTAGATTGCCTGAGCCTGCGGGTTCGAGACCCGCCTGGGCAACTTGGTGAGACCTCATCTCTACAATAAATTAAAAAATCAGCCAGGCATGGTAGTACGTGCCCGTAATTCCGGCTACTCAGAAGACTGAGGCGGAAGGATCGCCGGAGCCCAGTGGGTCGAGGTTGCAGTGGCCGCTCCCGGCCACTGCACTCCAGTCTGGGTGACAGAGTGAGACTCCAACTCAAAACAAAAAAAAAAGATTCGTCTCATATTTTTAGACCTACCTCTGCCTTTGGAGAGTCCCAAGAAAGGACCAGAACTTGAACATGTATCTCTGTAGATGTCTTCTATAATCAGAAGAGAACAGTGCAAGAAAGAATGATGGGACAGTGCTTAGGCTAGAATGCATGCAATTGAGTGGGCCCCATTCTGCTTTCTTGCCCTGTGCAGATGGTGGCACAAAAGCAATCAGACATTGTACAAATGAAAGGAAGATGAGAGGGAGGGAGGTGGCTCCTGCCTCTCAAATTATACAGCCTCCCTTCAGTTGAATCAATTTCAGTATCCTATCAGACTGCTTAAACTTTTTGACCAAATCAGTATTTGGTAGTATTTTTGTTTCTGGTACTTTTAATTATTAAAGAAGCTAAACTTCATCAACTAATTTAAAATTATACATTTATATGCAACATAGTAAACTTTTTTGAGCTAAAGTCACATTCTGTCACCCAGGCTGAAGTGCAGTGCCATGCTCATGGCCACCACATCCTTGTCATACTGGGCTCAGGCAATCCTTCCATTCATCCTTCTAAGTAGCTGGAGCTACAGGTGTGTGCCACCATCCCCTCAGCTAAATTTTTTATTTATTGTAGAGAGGAGGTCTCGCCAAGTTGCCCAGGCTGGTCTCGAACCCCTGAGCTCAGGCAATCCTCTCACCTTCACCTCCCAAAGTGAAGGTATTATAGGCATGAGCCATCACCCCCAGCACAACGTGGCAATTTTTTCAACAGATTTTAAAATGTAAGGAATTTATGTAGTCATAGAAACATTTTGTTGCCCTCGCTTAATATTTTATGCATGTAGTAAATTTGTATAGTGAATTTTATGCATGTAGTGAATTTAAGTTCACAGAAATTAAATTATATGAATTTGAAAGGTATTTCAAAAATAATAAATAATTTTAACTCCCAATATTAAAAATGCCTTCATAAATAATAGCATGTCAAAGTTGGAGGGGCAGTTGAATAATAAATGGTATTATTTTACTTCTACAAAAGGATGTCTCTTTAGAAAGTTAGACAAAATATTTAGCAACTTTGTCAATATTTGCACTGAATTATAAGAATTTTCAACTGAGGTCATTAGCAGCATGTGAATGTGCCTAGTTTATACTTCTTTCTGATCAGAAAAATCCACTTTTTTTATACTGATAAAGTCTAGAGAAATGCTTTCTGTACCTATTTCTTTTCTTGTTTCCTTTCTACATTTGCCTAACACAGGGTACATACTAAAAAAAAATAATTGGAATGTTGAATGCAAGAATAAATAAATCAGGAGAGTTTGAGGAAGATTTGATAATCACTTAGTGGCTTCCACTTCCTTCTCCCCTGCTTATCTCTGGCATTTTTCACTGAGAAACCACCATGAAACCACCGAAGCCCATAATGCACAGGTTGCAAAGTCAGGTCTAGTAAAGAGAGACAGGGAGCCTAGTGATGAAAGGGCATGGTATATGGAGCCAGAAAGCCGAGGAAGAAATCCCAGTTAGGTCACTTGCTAGCTATTGTAGTAGCAACAGTAAAGTATTAGGAACAATAATGTGTCTCAGTTTTCTTATCCTTAAAATGAGGCCTAATAGTGGTATCTACCTCTCAGAATTATTGAGACAATTGAATGAAATACAATATGCAAATTCTATAAAACAATATGTAATGTAATTTACATAATGTAAGGGGAAAAGAATGAGTAAAAAAAGATTTTACCTAAGCATAATTGAGAAAGAGTTAGTCTAGTGATTTCTAAACATCATATTTACTGGACTATTTTAATAAGTCAAGATTGTGTGTTTGTTTGCTTTAAAGTAAAATTGAATACAAAGCCTGCTTTTGAGTCTCTCAATAAATCATACCTAAAGAAACTCCATTCATTTCAGGAGCCATAAAAGGTTACCATCTGATGACAGAATTTTCTAATTGCTGACAAAACAGTAAAGAGAAAGTCAGTCTTTAGTGCCAAGTTTGCAAATGAAAATTAAAAGGTGGCATTCATTACAGCAACATCCATTTATTTATATAGATCTTGGTACCATATAAATAAGACTTGAGGTTTAGCAGGATTAGAAAACAATTGGAGATTGTGAGTATGACCACAGAATATGAGAGCTTCCTGTGGTATCACAGTGTCATGTCTGAACCCACTCTGCCTGGGTTCAGATCTATACTTCACCTCTTACAAGCTGTTGAATTGACCTTAAGTAAGCTTTTTAACGTTTTTATACCTCACACTCCTTGTCTAGTATTCACCTTAGGGTTATTATAGATTACATAGCTTAAATTGATAAGATTCTTAAAATAGTGCCTGATCTAGATTAAATGCTGCATAAGTGCTTATTAAGTGAATACAAAGAAGTAGTTTGCTGCACATTCAATTCAAAGGAATTCATAAGAAGAGACCAAAATTATCTTGTAAAGATTTGCTAGTGGTTCACTGGGGATTTCAATCAGGGTTAAAAAGACAAAGCTCTGAAAAGTATCTCAGTTTTGTGTTGTACAAGGTAATTTTATGTATTCCCAAACAACCAACATTATATGACAAACAAGGAAAATAAGTGCATCAGTTTGGTAATGTCAACCACACTTAAAATCTTGGCTTTGGTACTCATGAGTCATATGCCCTTGGAAAACTTGCATGTATTCTTTAATCTGTTTTCTTATTTTAGTTCATTTGTAAGCACTGGAAAATATTAATTATAATTGTCATCATCTTTCTTTCTAGCACATTCAATGGCATCTTTTCAGTAACTCAAGTAATTAGGTGTTGCCATTTTTGATATTTTAAGATATATGCCCTAAACCTGTTTTAGTTTGTTTTAAATTTGTATAGCTCTTAAGTTTATTATGTATTAGACAGTAAAACATGAGAATTACATATGTCCACTAAATATTTGATTTTCTTGTTGCTATAGCCCACATTTAATATTTTCTTTTAATTATTGATACTATGTTAAGAAAAGATGCAGGCAGTTGCATATACATATGGGTACTCTAGAAGTAGAAATATAACTTGGAGAAATGTTAATTAGCAATGTAACTCTTTTCTTTTTTGTGGTAAACTCTTTATGGGAAAATATTTCTATAGTTATACAGACTAATCTTAAAGTTAGATTGAATAGCTTCATAGGAAACAAAATCACCAAATGGAAAATAAATTTTTATGGCTAAATCCATTTTTTATACATACTGAAAGAATGTCTTTTATTTATATGAACAAAGGCTTCATTCATAATTATACTCCTGCGCTCTTTCTGGATGTTTTTCATAATATCTAATTTGCAAGTTTTTATTGATATAAACGTTATCCAGTGTCATATTGAAGATGAATATTATGATCATCTCTTTCCAGTAGCTTTTGTAGAAAATGTTTTCTGAAGTGAAATTTAGGAAAATCAATCAAATTAAACAGATTAATAATATAGCCTCATTTCCTCCACAGGCAGAGTAGGTAAGGAAAATCTGCCTTAAGATTTTCAGTGACTGTGCCAGTCAGTGTTTAAAAGCTCTCTTAAATTTCTTGTTTTAAAATAGATGGGAAGGAATGAGATATTGAAGTTGCAGTCTGCAGTTTTGATATTCATATATATATATAAAAGGGGCAGATGTTCTTTTCTGGTAAAACATTCCCATAGTACATTTACCCTGTATTCAGAAATGAATATGCTAACTGCTAAGTCTTCACAGAGGTTTCAGGAAAACATTGATTAAACTCCATTGGTGAACAAAGGAGAAAAAAAAGATTAGTCATTTAGAATAGTGCTATTCTTTCAATCTTTTTTTAACCTCTCCTCTTTTACAAACTTTATTTGATTCATAGTATTATGTCTATAATTAACTATCATTTTAATGAGTTTTCAGACAATCAAAATTATATTTGTAATATATATAGGAAAGTTCTCTGGGTTTTGAGGCTGGAAAATCCCAGAAAACATTCCTAGAACACATTTTTAACATTAATCTTTACTCATACTTATAGATTCTCATAGTATCTATATATCATATATTTCCTTGAGATGTTAAAAAGAGGGTAAAATAATGCTAATTTTCAAATTCAAAATATACTTTTATAATCAAAATAAATACTTGGCTAAGTTAGTTTTTCAAACGAAAGGTAACTCTAGATGTAGAGCTAAAAAGTCTTTATGTACTGGTTAAATGTGAATAAATAGCAAAACATTTAAATTATATGAATATTATATATATATAAGAATAATAGAACTGACTTCAAAGTGTATATAAATTAGTGGGTTAATATGTAAGTAGGCATATGACAGGTAGGTAGATTAATAGGAAATGGATTTATTATGCATGGAGTATTATATTGCATGCATTTTATATTTATATACATATGTATATAGAATATTTTTTAAAAAGAATTTCTAGCTATTATATGATAAATAAAAAAATAGAAGAGTTATCATGGATTGGGACAATTTAGAAAAATGGAGAATTACCAATCTCTGTGGAGTGTCATAGATTACCTAGTTCTACCTCTGTAATTCCAAAGATAATAAAACTCCCTTGAAACAGTGAGTTATACGTGAGAATGATTTTCATATATGGATATTAAACCAAGAAAGGTCTAGATGTGAAGAGGTGGATATTTGTATTATTTAATAACAATTTGCATAATAGTCATGCTTATATCATATTAAAGGGTCAATGACTATACCAGTTTGAATTTATTAATAAAGTATTACATTCTTGCTTTGAACAAAGAACTCTATGTGAGCAAACTTTGGAACATGATACTTAATTAGAAAAAGCATAGCTGGAGCAAAATGTGACTGTGTTTTTTGGAGGTAATTGCATTAGACAGGAAACAAAGAGTTCTGCTATATAATTTTCTAGGAAGTCTTATATTAACAGGACAATATGGGTACTGAAAGACAATGAGGTCAGAGTTAGTAAGAAGGGTGATTTGATACATGTTAGAGACTAACTCAATTTTATTCGAAAGGGAAAAAAACAAAGATTATTGCTTGGTTTTAAGTCTGAGAGAAAGGGCTATCTGTAAGACATGCATAAGGAAGCTCAGAGGGAAAATAAAATGAGGAATGATGTTTTCATTTTAAACTTATTTCTGAAAGATAACCAGATGAATGTTTATGAAAATTCTCACTACTTAGTTCATAAAAGGAATCTGTCAGATGCCAGAAGAGTTTGGGGGAACAATCCTGGGAAGTTATCTGCAGGCAAAGAGTATTGAAATCCAGGAGGGGAAATTAGATCTTTAGGGTGTAGAGGAAACTGACGTGATCACTTTGGATTGGGTCTTGACTATATTTACAAGTTCAGGGTGAGCAAGAGAGAAACCTGAGATGAAGGTTAAAAGACAACAGCCTGAAACAAGCAAAATAAAATGAGTAGTATTCAGGTGAAATGTTTCAAGAAAGTAAAACTGACAAGTTGTCTTATTGTCTTACAAAAGAAAGAATGAGAACCTCAAAAACATCTGTTCTCTTTTTTGTATTCTAAATAAACTTCTCTCTGTCTCTGTCTCTTTCTATTTTGACTTGGAAAAGGATCATAGAGAAGTGGGTGTTTAATAAAAGCATTCTGATAATTTCAATGTGAAGACTTGGGCTTCTCCGTTAAATTATGTGTATGTATCATATCAAATGTATGTGAAAATCTTTTGTTCTTTTGTGGAACTTTAAATATTTCTCCCTACCCTGAATCCTCACTGGAAATTTAGATTGTCATTGAGCTCTGTAATGCAGACTATTTCTTGTAACCCCGTTCTTATTGTACCACTTTGATGATTGGTTTTTTGGTGGCAAAATAATAATAATAAATAATTTATTTTTGTTCCCACTCCACATTCCTAAATATTAATAATTCTACCAATGCTGCCCAGTGTCAGGGGCTGTCTAGGTCCTTATTGCTTGCCACACAAATTAGGGTTTTATATAGCAGGGAAAATGTAACTACATGTGAGAAAATGGGAGTAAAGGAAGAGGAGTTGGTCAATAGGCAGCTGGTGGTTGGTTAGTCAATCATGAATAATGAGAGATGTGGTATCTCATTGTCAAGATGCAGTGATGTGGTGAGTTTCAGTTCCTTGATAGTATCTGGGAGGCCTTATGGTCTGTTTCCTGATTTTAAAAAAACTCAGATAAGAGAAGTAAAAGTTTCTTACGTGTTAAGATAGGGAGAATTAATTTTTATGTTTATTCCGAAAAAATAAACATTAATTCTATGGAAAAATTGGGCAGGCTTCACTAATAAACTCTGACACTTTCAGCAGTCTACAATTAAGAATCTATACAGTGTATAATCTATGGAAGTTGAGTAACAGAAAAGTGTTTCTATTTTCTGACTTTTATAATAGAAGTGTATGAGTATTAACTAGATTTATTACTTTAAAAACAAGTAACACTCCAAGTGAATAAAGTGAAAATATTTTTACTTAGGTTATGTGCCATGTCCTTATTAATTGAATGAAATGTCTTTTCCAGGTTTTTCAAATATGCGCTATTAATTTTAGTATCTAATCATAAATACAAATTTTCACCCAAGCTATACTTAAACTGTTAGATGAATCTACAACAAGAAATAGTTTTTGTAAAAATAGAATATTTTCTTTTTTTTTCTTTACAAGGAAAGTGCTTTCTTGAAAAATACTTTCTTTATGCTAGCAATATAATTATTTTTATTTATTGAGAATATTTTGGTTATAATGTCAACCCCACATAAAATAATATCTATTTGAATTATTTTGACATTTACAAATAGATAATTTCTGTATCTATCTGCCATCTCTCTGTTTTTATCTAATGTTACTCTAAGATTCTCACTTCAGAGAGAATAAAGAGGAAATTATTTGTTTCTTCCCCAAAAATACTTAATAATCTTGGAATTATGTAGTGATGTTTTTGAAACATCCAGAATTGGTGCCTGAAATAGAATATGAATTCGGAAGGACTAATCCTGATTTAGGAAAAGATGTGTGTCTTTAAAAGTTATTATAGCAAGTGAGTCCTGATTGACCAAAATTTGGGTTAAAAAAGTTAATAGTAAATATCTCACTGATATCATCACTGAGCTTGATATCTATTAACTTTACAGACTTATAGACACAGAATTAATTATTGACCAGACTTAAGATAATTTATTATTGATACTCATTTATTGAGCTTAATGGTCAACTTTTCTTTGAAAGTATATAATCCATTACTCATGTATAATATATGTCATTAACTTGACAATTTTTTTCTAACTGTTCCATATATTTTGGTGCCTCAGTAAAATGCTACTTAAAATAAGCAAATATCCAACATGTTTTCTCTTAAACATCATTCTCAAAAATGTCCTATTTCTTAAAATGACACAATAGAAACTAGAAAAAGATAGAATATTTAACAAATACTGCTCTAAAGCAGGTGATGACTACAACCCATCACTCTAATATGGATCATATTGCTTTGAAATTTGCTTTCTCATTCCAAAATATAACCACGTTTAACTCATTATTAAGAAGTTCAAAAATGAAGAATATTTTTCCTTGTGCCTTCCCTTAACTTAGTTGTAAGGAAAGAGAGCATATTAAAATTAATTTTAAAAAGTGAGGAGCTGACCATAATGCTGGTCTCTCCTAAAGCCACACAGTCACAAAATACAAGCCTTATCTGAGTCTGTGAGTAAACAAATCTTGAAGGATGACTGTGGTGTTAATTAGCATCTTAGAATGCACATTTTTAATTTCGGAATCAAGGCTATTGTATTACTTCAAATGACTTTAAATGTGAGCAGAGAATTCACGGGACCTGGTCAAATTGTCATACAGGACAGAGGACTGCTATTTCATTAAATAAATATTAGAAGAACAGTGGGATAAAACTATAGTTGGACTTTTATTATGCTACAATCATGCTTGTTCAGTGATACCTTTTTTTAAAAAGGAAGTGTTTCTCATTTAAGCTATTTTATTATATCTGTTCCAAGGAATATACCATGAAGTTTATTAACAAATTGATTTTCTTTCAAATAGCATAGTTTTCATTAAATATTTCACATTTTGTCTCATTACTTACTTTGTAGTTTGATTAGTTAGATTCATTACAGCACTGTAACTTAGAAATATTTTTCATTCACAGAACTGATCATGATAAAAAATATAAAAGTATCAGTAAAATATTTATAAAAATATTTTACTTCTTTGTTTCAATCTAAGTGTTTTTCAGAGAGACAGAACTGTGACATGAGTGTCACAGTTTTACTAACAAATATAACAAGGTACTTTCATATAAAATGAGGTAGTCATCTCTGTATTTAACTAAGCGATTAAGTATCTTAATCACTCAGTACAGTTATAATTATAGTTATCATTTAGTATGCTATTGTTACTAAAAACATGGAGTCATGAAACCTAAGGTCTGACTCAAAGCTTGGCATGGAGTAGGCACCCATTAAATATTAATGAATTTATAAATCTTGACATTGACTCTGGGCAAGTCGCTTAACCTCTGGTGACTCGGTTTTCTTATCACTTACTGCATTTGTGCAAATAGAGACTTTCCTTCAGAATAACTATATAATATCTCTGATTCTGATTCCTTATAATTGATTTTGGATTAGTTGAAGGGAGTTAAAAGTCAAGCATTTAATTTGTCACTATAACAATTTACAAAATAATTCCTTGGAATTATCTGTATACAAATGAGACAGATTTACATATTTATGAAACTGAAGTCAGTGTTTTGGAGCTAACAATGACATAGTGTCAACCCAATTTAATTAAACCCAGAACTAGTATGCTGGCATTACCTTAACATTTCCTGCCATCTGTTCTTTTGTTTATCTAATTATATGCCATTATAAAGAGCTCATATTCAACTGTGAGCAGGACATGCAAGCACAAATGAAGTTCAGTGATAGAACTGCTTTGTATAATGACATCTGTCTTTTTCATAACTTTAATGCATTTCATTGCTGGAATATTTGACTAAAATAAAGTGATTGTATCACACTAAAGTAAAATCAATGCATATTTTTCTGATACACATGCTATGCACTAATTGTCCATGAATTATTTTCTAAATGTAATTAAACTGTGGAAGAATATTACTGTCATAAAAAAAACTCAGATGTCGTCATTAGTTCTCTTCAGAAGAGATGCATCTATGCAGCTGAAAATAGTGTAAATACAATATAGGAAACCCAGCCTTGTTTATTTTGCAAACTGTGTCTGGTTTGAAAAAATGATGCATATTTTTCCTGTTGGACTCATTCTATTGACCTGAATATGTGATTTCCCACAACTACGTGCTTTTATACATGCTGCTATGATCTCTGCTCAAAGTGCGCTGCATTTATTTTTGCCCTTTGGCATTCTCCATCTGGCTAACTCTGAGGAAGACTTAAAGACTTGACTCATGCTTTGCCATCTCCCTCAACGCATTCAGACTGACTTTGCTGCTTCTCTTCTGTGTCCCCAACTCTACTATATATTCTTGTCTCAATCATGGACCTGCTACAATGTATAAAAGTCTCTGATTTGCCTCATTATCTTTTTACAATTTGATAAACTCTTGGAATGCAGAAATCATGTTGTATCCATTTTTATATCCCAGCACCTAGACCAATGCTTTTCCCCAG
The DNA here is from genome assembly GCF_000164805.1 of Carlito syrichta. NCBI lineage: Eukaryota > Metazoa > Chordata > Mammalia > Primates > Tarsiidae > Carlito > Carlito syrichta. Next base: position 375,980 of record NW_007257572.1, read on the forward strand.
ATGAATTAAATTTTTATTATATTGAAGCTTGATCCACCTTACTAAAATTTTTCACTGAATTATCTTGGACAAGAGAACAGCTTCTTTTATTTTTACTGTAGAATTGTGTTGTACAAGTGAGGATTTACTATGTAAGTAAGTTGCCTACAGGTAAAGTTTGTGTCTCTCTCTACTTCTGATACTGGAACTGGTGTGTTGCTGTGTGTCCCCTTTCTTCCTCTTTCCTCCAGTATCCAGTGTTCAGTGTCTGCTGGTCCCACTGTTTTGCTCAAGTGACCAGTGATCAGGGCCCACTTATGAGTGAGAAAATATGGTGTTCAGTTCTTTGTTTCTGTGATAGTTCCGATGATAGTTAGGATGATGGTCTCCAGCTACATCCATGCTGCTGCAAATGCCATAATTTTGTTCTTTATGACTGCATAATATTTCATTGACAACACTTCCTTTGAACTTTCTTTCTTTACATGCTACTTGTTTTTAAGTGAAAGTAAACTTAATATGTTTTTTTAACTTCTTGGAATTAAGTTCTATATGTATTGCAAATGCAAATAGAAATACATCTTTAATTTTTTTATTTTACAATTTATAAATACTGCATGGGTTTAGAATCTGCTTCTACTTCAATCAATATATCAAATTTGTATATATTTTCAGATATATCTAAAAATGCATTGGTTTAGTAGTTATAAATAGTTACAACTCTTATAATATTGGCATGACATATGTGTAATAATGCACCTCTGAGGAATAAATTTTCATAAAACTAATTTATAGATACAAGCTTGCTTTATGGTAAAATCTGATATAATCACTACTAAGGCATATCTTATGGCAGTTTTATTGTTACTAGTGTGGAGAAATTATATAAACATTATGTGTCAAGAATTACTATAGTAATAGTAAAATGTGTCTCAGAGATCCACATAAAGCATTGTATGGACATTTATGTTTATAAAGTGGATTAATTAAGATGTACTTCCTTTACAAGAGGATTTTTTTGCTTTAGAAGATATTTCTTACCTATGTAGTTTCCCTAGTACCTTTAAAAAATGCTTAGAGTTAAGATACATATCATACACAAACATATCAGAAATGCATTCATTACAGCACAAAGGTGCATGGATAACCCCAGAGGAATCATCCTGAATATATCCATTTTATAATTTTCAAATAAATACGAATTAGAAAAGGAGTATAAATTTTCAGCTTTATTCCAGAAAAACAAGAACTATTGTACATAACTGTAAAATTAAATAAAAATAAAGAAAAAACTACCTACATAAAGCAAAAAAATCCCTACTTACCCCAGGCTCAAGAATTAGCTTTTGTAAAAACAAATTTCAATGTCAGAGGCCCAAATCTTAAGAGGCTTAATGAAAGTTTGGGTTTAAATCCAGAATATATTAAATGTATCGCCTTCTTTTAAAAAGTTTACTTTCGTGGAAATGTTATATGTGGAGTAGACTGAGGGTATATTCCAACATATAGTCACTTAATATTCACCCACTGACATTTCTCTTAAGAGAAAAAACTGTTCATAAATCAGAGTGACATTTTTTCACATTTTCTCACAGAAAAATAATTTTTTATGTATAAAATTTTATATCTATTATTTTCTAGTAAAAAAGCAACGTAAATTTATTTTCATAAGTTTAGGAAATACATAAAATTTAACAACTAAAGATACCTCTCTTCTCTCTAATGAGTAGGAAGCTACTGTCTCTTCCTATTTTGTTTGTACAATAACATTTATAAATATATGAGGAAACACAACCATAATACCAACACACAAGACTAAATTATTGTCCATACTTCAGTGTTTTTACTTTTACACTTTTTTCTACCTCTCTATTTGTCCATGTGTGTATAAAGTATAGGATTATAATATTTGGGTTTTCCTGATTTTACAATAGCAATAACTTCTATATATGTGCCAGTGTCTATGTTAAATTAACAATATATGAATATATTTCCATAGCTTGTTTATCATAAAATAATTTGGGTATTTATAAAAGAAAAATCAAAGAATGCTGCAGGAATGAAATGATGTAGTCCTACGATAAGATAAAAATTATGTTGTGTAATGTGTTAAGAAATAGTCATGATTTAGAATGGCAGAGTACAAATTATTTAAAGATGTTTTATATATTCTATTAAAGAATAGACAGAATGACAATGGATTTTTTCATGTGAATTTCATTGAAGAAATGTCTGAACCAATTGAAATAAGAAAAACTCTTCTGTCACAAGTTTGGAATTATCAGATATGCTACATTTACTATGAAACACTATGTTCTTAACAGCAAAATACTTAACACAAATATAGATGTTAATAAAGTAAAAAATAAATCTGTGACTGAAGACACAGTGCCTGGATGCAGATAATTGAAGAGGACAAGATCGATTTGTCAGGACACATTTTTGTTGTCACTCAGGAGGCTAACAGAGTTATGAAAACAATGCTGTCTTAGAAGATGCCCTATGACAAAGACCATTTCTTCTCAGTTTGAAAAGAGCTCTTTGTGACAGACTCAGTCTCTGTGTCTGTCATCATCCCCTGGATAGCAACAAACTGAACCATGTGTCATATCCAGCGAAGTCCAACAAGAGAAATAGGGTTGGCCAAAGAGATATGGCATTTTAAAATTTGGGTGTGTACATAATCCACAAATCCCTATGATTCCTCTCAGAAATTACCGAGGGCACTATATGGATAAAATAAGCCCAGGCAATATATGAAGTAGATCCAAGAGATCTTGAAAAATAAAAATTTAATCAATTCTACTCTTCAGGAGATTGTGCTTCTATTTCAAACAGGTTCCTGTAGCCGTAGAGACCATGCACCAAATAATCACCCCTCGCGTTTGTCATTCCACTGTAGGTGCATTTACTCAGAAAGGTCGTGAACTTAAGTATTGTCATTCACACGGAGATCAATTTCTTTTGACAGTAAAGTGTTGCAGGTACACATTTGCATTTGCAGTGAGGTAATTTTTAAAAATTCTATGAATTGGAGATCTTGAGTGACCTTAGTACTTTTACCACTTTTACTACCTTTTATGTTTGCTGCTTTTGAAACAAGAAAAAAAAAAAGAAGACTATCTTCAGGTTTTTTATTAATATTATACAGTTGTATTGATTTTATAAAATTGCTTTGAAGTTAATACAACATTTTCTACCTCAATATTTAGCCTCCTAGGTGGTAACCAAGAATGGACTAATTGGCCATGTGTAATCAAAGAATTAGACATAATTATTTGGTTCAATCAAGCAAATCATTATTGTATATCTACTAGGTATAAAGCATTGTTATAAATGGACTGGCACATAGATGCACTTCAAATGGCAAAGCAGTTATTTCACAAATAAGATCACATTAGCATATAAGCTCAAATTCCCATTATACTGGGATGCTTCCAGACCCTCAGTCCCTTTCATAAGTCCCTGGTAAAATGTGTCTTTCAGACCCCGAGGAGTCTAACGTGTTCAGCCATGAGTCAGATCTTGTTAGTCCTGCTACTACTTTTTCACATGCCACTGTGGACCTTTGCCACGTCTGTCATCAGGAGTCTGCTGCAAGAATTCCACCCTCTCGATGTCACCCTCCACTTAAATCTGACTTGGCCCAGGCCCACACAATTTTTTAATTTTTTCCTTCAGTTTCTGCCTCTAACCCTTCTCTATGCAGACCCAGCAAAAGCAAAAACAAACTGAATCCATTACATCCTTTTATAAGCCTTAGCACTTCCTTCATAACAAGTGACTATTATATTCAATTCTGCTCTCCCCCTCTAACTTTAAAAAATAATTTCAGCAGTTTCAGAGATGTAAATTTCATCATTTTATCAGTCACTTCTTGAATTTTCTTCAGGCTCAACTAAATCTACATGATTGCTAAGTACCTAATAAGTTATTTGTTTTGAAGATTGAAAAAAAAGAAATCATGAATAGCTCTAATCCTAAGGGCTAAATAAACTTGGCATTACAGTGTGGAGAGTGAGTTGGCAAGCATGGCTCACTCAGGTTACAGTACAAAAGACCAAAAAAGTAGAAGTGTCTGTGACTCCAAATTTCTGAATGTCCTCTATCTCTTCTTAGGTATATATTTTAAACATAGAATTTTGAATGCTTATTATTCAAAACAATAACAAACTAGTATAAAGGGAATGCCAGCAGTAAGAGGTAATATAGCTGTGTCCATGATTTTGAAATCTGATTTCAAGCAATTAAAGTTATCAGATTAAATCAATTAAAAAGTTACCAGCATAGCCGGGCTCGGTGGCTCAGCCTTTAATCCTGCGCCTTTGGGAGGCTGAGGTGAGTGAATTGCCTGAGCCCGTGGGTTCAAGACCTGCCTGGGCAGCGAGACCTCATCTCTACAATAAACAAAAAAATCAGCCGGGCGTGATAGCGCATGCCTGTAATTCTGGCTGCTTGGAAGGCTGAGGCAGAAGGATCGCCGGAGCCCAGTAAGCTGAGGCTGCGGTAGTCAGGAGCGGCCACTGCACTCCAGTCTGGACCACAGAGTGAGACTCCAACTAAAAAAAAAAAAAAAATTGCTAGCAGACTTGAGACTTTTTTTTCTATAAAGCAAATTACAAATGGCTTACTTCAATATGTTTTGTAAAAAATATTATTAATTTATGTTTCAGGGATAAGGAATCACTGCCTATTTCAACAGAGCCTTTATTTAAGTGTAATTAAACAGTATTCATTTTATCTTCAAATTTAAACTTATAAACTCTCACTTACACCTAAACGTCATTATATTCTCCACTGTGTCTAGATAATAAAAGAAATTGTTCTGTACCTGACTAGGTCTTATCAATTCTGTGTGTATATATATATATGGTAGTGGACTGCTTTTCTCACCCTATTCTTTGTCATGCCTTTTGCATGTGCCTGTAATTCCAGCAACTTGGAAGGCTGAGTCGGAGGGATCGCCAGAGCCCAGCAGGCCGAGGCTGCGGTGACCGGGAGCGGCCACTGCACTCCAGTCTGGGCGACAGAGTGAGACGCCAACTCAAAAAAATACATATATATATATATTTATATATTATATATAAATATATATATATATATATATCTGGCATGTAATCTACAAAATAAATATATTTAATGATCTCCGTTAAACCAAACCTCTATGATCTTTTTAAAGACTTGCATGATATATGATTTTTATACTAACTGATTTTTAAAAGCCTGTGTGTAGTGAGAGAAGCAATTACAAATTGCCTTACTTTCGGTGGAAATGATCGATAATCTTATATAAGTCCTAATGTCAATAACTAGTTAATAAGCTGTACATAAGACACGTTAGGGAAATTAAATTGTTCTCCATTATTTTTTTAACTAAACACACTCATTAGGTTAAAAATTTGTGTACCTGATTCTCTTCTCATAACTCGATCTAAAATGTTAATACATAATAAAAAGAGCTATAGACATTGGCATACTATACCTACACAAAGAATAAAAACATAATTTATGTGAATCTGTATATGTATGCATGTATGCTATAGACTTAATTCTTGTGGATCTGAATATACGCACACCTATTTTAGAGCACACAGTGTTCTAGAGACACTTATTACCATAGATGGTTTTATTTTATTTCTTTAATAAATAACCCATTAAAAGGATGTATTTTTGTAGTTTTTTGGTAATTTAATTTCCATTATCCTGGAATATTTCTTCACTCTTTTTTTACATTCTATATTAATATTTCTGAAAATTGTATATCTGTTGTTGTAAAGAACATTCCTCAATGGCTTTGTGTGATAGCTGGAGTCAGGTTAAATATTTGTGGCAAAACTACATAGGTGATGTGTACAAGCATCATATAATGCCCTTATTCTCAGAAGAAATATGCTGTCTTATTTAATTGTGAAGTGTCAAATGTGTACAAATTTAGTTCAGCAAAAGAAAAACATCTGTGTACACATGTATGTATAACTATCTGTCTATCTAATCTATCTAAAGTGAGAGCATAAAAGATTGGATATATATTCCATTGGTCTATATGCCTATTCTTGTACCAATACTAGGCTGTTTTGATTATTGTAGCTTTATAGTATAGTTTAAAGTCTGGGAGTGTGATATCTCCTGCTTTGCTTTTTTTTTGTTGAGGGTTGTTTTGGCTATTCTTGGCCATTTATGTTTCCATATGAATTCCTGTATTGTTTTTTCTAGGTCTGAGAAGAATGTTGCTGGTTATTTGATGGATATTGCATTAAATCTGTAGATTGCTTTAAATAAAATGAACATCTTAACAATGTTGGTTCTTCCAGTCCATGAGCATGGAATATTTTTCCACTTGTTTGTGTCATCTTTGATTTCTTTGAGCAGTGTTTTGTAGTTTTCAATGTAAAGGTCTTTTACATCTCTGGATAGAAAGATGCCGAGGTATTTCTTTTTCTTTATGACTATTATAAATGGAATTGTGTTTTTTATTTGAGTTTCTGTTGGTTTATTAGTTGTGTATAGAAATGTGATTGTCTTTTGTACATTTATTTTATACCCTGAGACTTTGCCAAAGTCCTTTATCAGTGCCAGGAGGTTTTTGGCAGATTCCCTTGGGTTTTCAAGGTATACAATCATGTCATTTGCAAAGAGAGAAAACTTGACGTCCTCTTTTCCGATCTGGATACCTCTAATCACCTCTTGCTCTAGCTAGGACTTCCAAAACGATGCTAAACACGACGGGGGCAGGGGGGACAGTGGCATCCTTGTCTTGTTCCAGTTTTCAGGGCAAATTGTTCCAATTTTTGTGTGCTTAGGAGTATGCTGGCTGTGGGTTTCTTGTAGATGGCTTTTACTATTTTGAGGTATGTTCCACATATGCCTAGATGTTCGAGGGTTTTTATCAAGAAGGAGTGCTGGATTTTATCAAAAGCTTTTTCTGAATCTAATGATATAATCATGTGGTTTTTGTTTTTACATCTGTTGATATATTTAATTACATTTATGGTCTTACAAATGCTGAACAGGTCTTGCATCCCAAGGATGAAGCCTACTTGGTCATGATGGATAATTTTTGAGATCTGTTGTTGAATCCAGTTTGCTAGGATCTTGTTGTGATTTTAGCATATATGTTCATCAAAAATCTCTTTCTTTGTTGGGTCTTTAGTTGGCTTGGGTATCAATGTGATGTTAGCTTCATAAAATGATTTGGGGAGAGTACTATCTTTCTCAACTGCCTGGAATGCTTTCATTAGGATTGGTATCAGTTCCTCCTTGAATGTTTTGTAGAATTCTGCTGGAAAGCCATCTGGTCTAGTGCTTTTTTTGGTAGGTAGTTTTCTTATGACATAATCAATTTCCTTGATTGTTATTGGTCTATTTAGGGTCTCAGTGTATTCTTGTTTCAGCCCAGGGAGGTTGTGTGATGTCAGAACATCCTCCATTTCCTTTAGGTTTTCAGTACAATTATATATAGAAAGAAATAAAGCAACAGTAACAATTAGTGAATCTATGTGAAGGATATACCAATAGTTATTGAATTAATCTTTCAGTTTTTCTGAAGCATTTTGAAATAAACATCCAGGAAAACAATAGTGTGGAATAATGAAAGGCACATGATGTGGAGGTGATTCACTGAGGCAGAGAAGCCATTTCACTGCTTACTGGCTGTGTGATTTTGGAGAATCATGGAAAATCTTTGAATTCACACATTTCGACTTTAAAATGAAACTGATAATACCAAGTTTATGTATTGTTTTAAGGAATAAAAAAGATAACAGATACCAGAACTTTGCATAAAATATAACTGGATGTAGAATAACAAAACAAGTACAGATTTTTCTCAAACTAGAGGCCTAGTGCATTCTGATAGCTTACATATAGACCAGGAACATGAATAAAGAATGTGTTCATCATTTTGAAAAATGACAGTGGCTCAAATTGGCTTGTTGTTCTGTTAGAGAAATGCATTTTGCATAGTTAAACTGGCCTTTAACTATGACTGTAAGTAATATGGTGACTGTAAGTAAGATGGAGTTCAAGGGTGATTAGTGCAGAGTTAATTAATCTAGAAAATCAATAAAAATCCATAAAATATAAGATGAATAAGAACTGTTAACATATACAAAAAGCCAGAGAGGAAATTAATATAAGTATAAAAAATACAGTATGAAACTAAATTAGGAAATTGACAAGGGGGTATGCAAGTGCTAACACTATAGAGTTAGAAAACACCATCTGGACTTCAGATTTATTTCACAATTGCCCTGAAACTAAAATAAGATCTGAAGAATTGATTCATGCATTCTATGAATAAATACTTATTGAGTTCCTTTAATTTTCCAAGTCCTCTCCTAGTGCTGCTTACAAAGAGTCCATAGTCAAATGGAGCAGATGAATATATAATCAATTACAATTATGTCCTTCTTGGGTTAACCACCTGATTTTATTGCCTGTCTTGAAACAACATCTAAACATTTTTTGGAGTATTGGAAAAGTTTTGTAATAGTAACATTGAAGTAGAATGTAAATTTTAGTTTATTGCCTGTATTGCCTGTCTTGAAACAACATCTAGACATTTTTTGGAGTATTGGAAAAGTTTTGTAATAGTAACATTGAAGTAGAATGTAAATTTTAGTTTCGAATAGACAAATTTCAAATTTTTTTTTTTGAGTTGGAGTCTCACTCTGTCACCCACACTGGAGTGCAGTGGTCGCTTCCAGCCACTGCAGCCTTGACCTGCTGGGCTCTGGCAATCCTTCCACCTCAGGCTTCCAAGTAGCTGGAACTACAGGCACACACTACCACACCTGGCTAATTTTTTTGATTAATTGTGGAGATAAGGTCTCGCCAAGTTGCCCAGGTGGGTCTCGAACCCACGGGCTCAGGCTATCCACTCACCTTAGCCTTCCAAAGTGCTGAGATTACAGGCTGAGCCACCGAGCCCAGCTGACAAATTTCAAATTTATGAGGGGAAACATAAACCTATCCAGTTCTTAAAGTATATGACCTCTTAGAGACTTAAGACTCCTTATTCATGTAAGACTCCTTACTCTTCATTTTTATAAGATCAACAAGTATTATGAAAATATACACTGTAACAATTATCCTTCCAACAGATTTTGGGTTTGACTTCTTGAGGATAGAATCCTTGCTGTCTGATATAGTTGGGGCTTTATATTTGAATTAAATTCATCAGCATACTAAAGCTAAACTACAAATTTTCAAATAGTATTTTTTCTTTCTTTTTTAAGTTCTGATGATTCAGGAGCAAAGAGGCTTCAGTGTTCAAAAACTATGCCATGATTGTCTGTGGCACTGAGGAGTCATTGGGGTGAGCAAGCCGATGATGATGGTGTCAGCTATTGGTTGCATAGAAAGTAAGCAAATGAGTAAATATACTATTACTAATAACAATAAGCATTGGATTACTCACTGTTAGATAAGAAATTTGCATATATGGAAATAATGAAGGCTGATTAACCCCTCTGGTGTTGAATTGGACCTGAGTTTGTGTGAACTTTTGTTTTTGATAGATAGAACAATTGTTAGATAAATATAGATAGATGTACACATATGATGTGTGCTCATTACATGTAATTGCTAAGTATTTTTGAGAAGGCCAAATATTAATAGCATCCAAGAAGCAATGATTCCATCAGAACCCAGATCTAAAATACACATTACTGAAAAATAACATAAGTCTTAGAATAATGGCTGGTTACAAGTATGGGAATGAAAGTCTGAAATAAGTCTAAAATAACCTGCTTTGCAAGGTAGTGTTAAAAAATAAAACATGGGAGCTAATTTTAAAGGTCTTCTCTCAAAATATTTGGGATAATTTGAGCATCAAAATAAATACTGATAATAACAGATTATAACCTACTCAATAAAGCAGAATACTGATATAAAGAAACAAGCATTAAGTAACTAACTGGGGGAAGGAAAACTCTTCTTTATAGTAGAATGCCAACTAATAAATGTAGAAGGGAAGATGAACTGGAAAATCACTATTTAGTGACCTCCACAATAACAGTTTCAGATTACTATTCTCACTGGATGCTAAAATTAGACAATGAAAGTTTTTTGAGGAACATAATATTAGCAGAATCTCAAAATAGCCCTTCTACTTCTTTCCTTCCCCCACTTATTAATTGCAAAAGAGAAATAATAACTTTGCAGTGATGGTTAGAGCCATCCTCTTTACCAAATAATCACTAGTAATGGGCCAAATCAATATATTTTTTGTTATCTGTGATTAAAGTGTAGAATCTTAAACTACTCAAAAAAATTCAATAAAGTGAAACTAAAGGCTATTTCATAAACTAACTGGCTATGCTCTTAAAAAGTATTAAGGTCACAAAATAAAAGTTATAATTTAGGAGCTTCTCCAGGCTGAAGGAAACTAGAGACATGATCAAAAAAATTCAACATGTGATATTGGATGGGCTCCTTGACCAGAAAGAAACAAAAAGTGTATAAAAAGCAAATTATTGATATAATTGTCAAAATTTTATTGGGTTCTGTGTAATAAATGGCAATCTAGTTAGCAGAATTGTTTTTAACATCCATTTGCTGATTTAGATTATTATACTTTGGTTATGTAGAGAGTATCATTTTAACTTAGGAAATTCAGATTAAAACTCTTAGGCGTGGTGGGTTGTCTTATCTGCACCTTATATTCAACTGATTCAGTAAGAAATATTAGATGCACAGACATACACACACACATACATGTGAGAAAATGAGACAGAGATGAGAGATTGTGGGAGAGAGGGAAGAAGGGGGAAGAAGCATAATGGTAAGATATTCACAAGTATGGGTTTTGAGTGCTGCATGAAGAGAGTTATTATTTTTGCTACTTTCCAATAAGTTTATTTTTTAAAACCCCTAACTAATCTATTTTTAATTGCTTTATGAACCATGAGTATATTAGTGTGAGTCTGAATAGCATGTCAAAATAAACAAATGGCTTTAATGCTGAGGTAATGACATACATGTATGAACACGCAGAATACTAAAAGCCTATACTCATTGCCTGTATGTACTTGGTGTCCAAAAGCATATGGTGCTATATGGGCCATGGTAAAATTGTTTTATTCCTCAATTCTTATTTTCTCGAGGATAAACTCCAAACTTTTGTGTTATCCAAAGCTCCTTGCCACCTGATGCCCAAACCTTCCAACTCAATTATCTACCTCTATCCCACATAAACTTCTTGCTGGAACTACATGGAACATCTGGCAGTTCACCAACTAAGATATTGCATCTCCCACTTACACAACTGCTAATGCTTTTTCCTTTTATGTACAACATCTTCTTTTCACTCACTCTCATCCTACCTTCTTGTTTGGTGTTTGCAGCCAGCCTTGGAGGCCCGCCTGACTGACAAAGTCCAGGTACGCCGAGGACCCCCGGCTGCAAAGCGAGTCCGGGTAGCTGAGGCCCTTCTGTCTTCCGTCTTTGCTGTTGATGTGGCCAAAGAATTCTGTACAGTCGAGCATGAAGAAAACAACATGCTTATGTGAAGTACTCACAGCTAACCTAGGAACGTCATGGTTCATTTTTCCATTTCCCACCATGCCATTTTGTTGGGAGCCAACATCTATAGCTACATGGCTGAGGCCTGTAAAGGCCCATCTGGAAGATCGCCTCTGACATAGGATATCAGTTATACCTATGATATTGGCGTGTGATTAGTGACCAGTGTGCATACATGGCAGTAAAATTTATAAGTAAATCTCAGTATACCTGATGGAAAGTGCATAGCAGAATTACTTCTCTCTGTCTTTCTAAGTTTTACTTCTTTCTAGATATTTTTTTACTTCTATTTCCTGGTAGACTGGGTAGTCAGCTCTTGTTCCCGAAAGCTGTTTCCCCTAGGGCTAAGATTGGAGACTAAATTACCATGATAGTTTTGTCGCCCTGCCCCTAGCCAGGCAGAACGTTTTCTTTTGTTTCGTTAATTGCCGAAACTCTGTCTGCTTCAGCCCATGGCCGCCATCTTGGAAGCCCTGCATTTCCTTGTTCAAGAGTGTGACAGCTACTATTTGATTTTTAGAGTAGACTTGTTGGGATAAAATATATACATATACACTCATAGCTGCGTAAATCTATGCTTGCTGTTTTGATTCCTTTTGCTACATTATTCAAGTGTAATAGTTACTATACGATGTATAAAAGAATTAACGATAAGGTATTAGCTTAATAGGATATAGCATAGTATTAAAGTCCAATAACTAGATCATATGAAAATTAAAGTTTAGACATATGAAACATATGAATTATAGTAAAGTTTGGTAGTTTAAGAATAAGTTTTAACTGAGTTATAAGGCATTACATTAAATCATAATAAGTTAATAGTATAACTGACAGTTAAGTAATTTAACTAAACTTATAGATTATAGTATAGTGTTAAGTTGATAATATTAATTGTTAAAAATATTGGGAATCAGTGAACTTGGATTGAACCTAGAGTTAACTCAGGAAAGTTTTTTGTATTAATCAGGGTATAGAGCAAAGAGTATAATATGAATGATTCATTGAACATTATGGAAAACACTTTGAACGATTTGTATTGAAATTGTGCACCTGTGACCTTAATGTAAGCACGGCAGGCATCATGGAATTTGAATTGTTTGCTTGGAAATTGCAGATCTCGTGGTGGTCTTGTGATGCATAGTTTGTAAAGCACGAAACTTGTACGCCCCCAGTGAGTGATTATCACATTGCTGGAGGGTATAGAAAATGGTATATAAGTTGGAAAATGTTTGAATAAAATCGGCTCCAGTCCTGATCAGACTGTTCCCAGAAGATCTGCCTCCGAGTGGTCTTCTCGCTGTCCAGATTCTCTGGTGCGGGTCCTAACCCACCCTTGGTCAGTGCTGGTCACCGACACCATTTGGTCTTTTCTAACATATGCAATGGTTAAACTCTGAAGCACATCAAAGATGCTTTCTTTCACTTGGTTATAAGTTACTAGATATTGCTTGAGTAAAAAATGATATAAGTATATTCACTTTTTATTTGATTTAAAATAATGTAGTTTAGTGTTCAGACATAAGGTTTTTTAGAAGCACAAGTTCATAGTAAGTTTATTAGGAATTCATTATAAGTTCTGGCACATACCTAGGAGTTATGTAGGTGATTTATAACATTGCCTTTACAGATTTAAGGTAAAGATTATTAATTAAGGTTTTTTACTTGAACTCATGATGTATTAATTGGATATTTTAATGATAAATTAACTGAATACAGACAGCAACCTTGGGGGCCCGGGAAACATCACTAAAAGCTTCTTTTGAGTTTTCTTTAGGAATATACACTGCATGATAAGAGAAAAGCAATGAAAACACCTGGACAGGAAAGGTGATTACAAAGCTTTGAAGATCATAGAAACCCCAGAGAAAACTCCTGATACATGGAGAAATGTGCACCTGGAAGCTTTCTTGAAGCACTTCAAGGACTGTAATTTGGGACTGTTTTGAAAAGAGTTGCTGTTAGTGCTATTCTAGACATGATAATTGTTTTATCCATGTATTAAATGTAATGGGTAATGTAAAATCATGCAAGTTTATATAATCAATATACATATATATAAGGGTTGACAAAAATTATGAAGTTTTGGTTAGGTTTAACAAGGTTTTTACTTTGAATCATTAATTAAGTTTTAATGCTGTAGTTTAGTGTTTTATAATTACTTTGAAGATTGTTTTAGGTTCATAAGTTTAAGTTCACATAATGATAAAGTTGGTGCCTTAAAGATAATAATAATTGCTCAAGTGCATATCTTAAGAAAAAGATATTTTCCAGGAGGTTGCCAAGCATAAAGAAAAACAGCCAAACCACCCCCCAAACCACCATTAAACTAAACTTAAAAGCTCATTAGCAATTATGCAACCATAATAATTTTAGTTGTGTTAGTTTTATTTCATTATGTTTAGTTCACTTTATATGTTTATTCAGAGTAAAGATTAGTGTATGCATTTTCACAGTAAGTCACTTTCATAGTTATTCTTTAAATGTTAGCCACTGTTTTTTGGTCAAGTTAATAGGCTTCAAATTTCTACCATCACTAGATACAATCTATAGTTTTGTTTTGCTGATTTTAAGGCTTTTTAAATTAGGCAAGTGATGTAGAACAGAAATCAAAGTAAACCTTGTGGATTAAGTGATACATTATGTTTAGTTTAAGTAAAACTTCTTTTAAACTTATCTTAAGACTCATTAACTGAAAGTAGTTAGTGTTTTGGCCTGTTTGCTGCTTCTAAGACCACTAGATGGCATAACTTCTAAAGGATGATGTGCGTGAAGGAATTTTCTTTGGCCTTTCCCTTACACGAATAGTATAAAAGCTCTCTGTTAATTAACAATAAATGGCATCTGTCAACAGAGTCAGGTGTCCAAAGTGCATTCTTTCACCTATGCCATTCACACCTTCAGGATACCCTAGACCCGGCAGGAGCAGGACTCTGACAGTTTGGGTTGTTTTCTTTACAGATAACTACATCTACTATTGATATTCTGTGTTTACCTCTATTTGTGGCCATCTGTGTTGACTGTTTACTTTGCTGTATTATTCCAGCCTCTGAGCTTCTTTAAAGTTTTTTGTCACAATATTTCATCGTCATCTCTTCCCTCTCAATCTTGACTTAAAATAGACATCCTAAAAATAATTCTTTTCAATACATTATTTAATTTATACGGGTATATAAAGATTAACCTCCCCCAAACTAAAAGAATTCTGTTTTGTTTGTGTTTTCTGGATATAATGGATATTTTATATTTAAATTAACAGAAAACACTACAAGATTGTATCTAGAAAAAAAAGAATAGTAGGTACTTATTCAATCCTGTCCTCATGTGAGGTCCTACAGTTAATTAATAAAAAAAGGTTTTCTCAATTAAAAAAACTATTTTTTCATTTTGTGTATTGTGTTCTGTTTTTACAAAATTACTTGTGAATTTTGGTTCTTATTTTTTGTCACTGGTTGTGTCAAATTCCACAATATGGTAGAAACTGACATTTCCTTTTTATTTTTACTAGCTATGAGCCATACGTTTGTATTGAAATACTTTGATTTTATTATTACAAAATTGAAGTTTGGTATTATACGCCAATATTAAAAACTCTAATTTAATAGAGAGTTCAGAATTCACTTAAAATAGTGATGACACAAGTGCTGATAAAAACTTTTGTTTGAGCATATCATGTTATTTTTCATCTTGTAAAAATATAATAATTAATTTTGTTCTAGATATTTTATGTGGCATACTATAATTGTGTTTGGTATTCATTTAGAAAAGGTTTCAACTATACCTATGTTCTTGAAGAACTGAATGTGATACATTGCTAAGCAAGAGTGCTGAGCATTTTGCTGAGAATTTATAACAGTTATATGACACCTTTTCAATCTGGGAGATCATTTTTTATTTTATTCTAGATGGTATTATGGCTGATTAGTTTTCACTCTCCAACTCACACCTCTTTGTGTTTAATATCAATTAAAACACAATATTTTTCTTTTTTAACTTTAAATTTTTTTATTGTAAAATTGTAGGGTACATTTCAGGGTTAGGTATACAAATATTCACTGTACAGCTATCCTTGTTGTTGAGGTGTGCCCCACTTCCCCAGGCAGATTTCCACTACTGTCAATCCTTGATTTCCTCTCATTACTAACCAAATGTAGATTAATATACCCTATAAGTTTGTTTATAAAACCTCTCTTATCACCTTTATGGAGTTTTAATGTGCTCCAAATACCAAATTATTGGCAAGGCGTTTCCTTTGCTTTTTAAAAATTATTAAGGGAATTTAATCATACTTTCTTTTCCCTTTAATTCTTTCTCTTTTCTTTCCTTCTTCTTTTCTTCTTTTTTCCTTTTGCTTCCTTTCAATTATCATCCTATCTTCTTTTATTTATTTCAAAATATTTTACTATTACTACTTTAGCTCCTCATGGCTTATTATCTATTTGACATAAGCACAACTAACAGATAGATGTTTAAAACCTCAAATAAAATGCAAAAGACTTTTTTCATTTCCAGTTACCAAAATTCAGAATGTAATTCATAAAAGTTGTGTCTTCTTGTCCACAAAATGAGCTTATCTATTTCATTTAAAATTATAAATTTGTAAAAAATATAATATGTTTTGATTGTGCACAGCAGACATTATAAATTAATAAGATAAGAAGAGCACTTTATTGAGAATCACAAGTGCCAAGTATTTGATAATTCATGTAATAGTCAAGAGGGCAGATTTCAAAGATGTCTTGGAAACTTGACAGCCACATAATCAAGTTTATCAGGATTCTATGAACTCATTAAGTTATTTACCACATTAAATTACCAATTAACGGAAGTGATATCCAGGCAAGTTAACCATGCCCAATATTCACCAATAGATATGTACTTTTCTCCTTCTTTTTAAAATCCAATTTATGTCTGAGTGCAGTGGCACACACCTGTATTCCCAGCACTTTGGAAGGCTGAGGCAGAAAGATTGCTTGAGCCCAGGAGTTCAAGATTAGCCTCAGCAACATAGAAAGACCTCGTTTCTACAAAAAAAATTTTTTAAAATTAGCTAGGTGTGGTGGCATGCATCTGCAGTTTTAGGTACTTGGAAAACTGAGGCAGAAGGGTCACCTGAGCCCAGGAGGTCAAGGCTGCAGATAGTCATGATCATGCCACTGCACTCCAACTTGGGCGACAGAGTAAGAATCTGACTTGAAAAAAACCCAATTTACAATGATCTGTCACCAAAAATCTTTCATTACCTTATGAAATAAGTCCAATGGAAATAAATAAAAACTGTCATGACATGGTGACAGGTATTTTTATCTTGTCACTATGATTCTGCCCACATGCATTTTATTACAAATTTGTTCTGATTAGTTGTAAGATTGAAGTGCTTTCTAGGTACAAATACAACATTTCATTTATTCTAAAATCTGTATCTTAAATTCCTAGTGGGTGGTTCTACATTTTTCACTTTTTGCTTTTTAAGGCAATATACTATATAAAGCAGTGGTCTTGAGAAAGAAGAGTAGATGGGAGAGGTATTGGTCAGTAAATAATATTGTTAAAGAAGTGCCTTTATAAGCTTCTTTCAAACCCATTTATTATGTGAGGAAGGCATTCAGGAAAGTGGCCAGAAATACAAATAAAATTGCTAGGCTTTGGGATTAAATACAGTTATACATAGGAAAAATGGTTCAACTATTTATTGTCTATTTTGTGCTGAGCATTGTGCTACATGCTTCCTCAGAATAACCATTTGAGGATTCATTTTCCTTAATTTGTAGAAGAATCAAATTAAAACAAGAGATTTTATTATTTCTAAGTGTATTGTCTGAGACTTGCATTTTTCTCTTAGGGCATATTGAACAAAATGAGGAAAAAGACAAGAGGTAGTAAGATGCAAAGAAAGTTTCAAATGTATCCATATGTATCCAATGTAGTGGAGACCTTTGCAGGGGTGGAGTGTTGGTTTACTGGAGTTGCAACTCCCAACCTTTTTGGCATCAGGGACCAGTTTCACGGAACACTTTTTTTTTCCACGGATGAGGGGAGGGGGCAGTAGGTGGTTTTAGGTAGATTCAAGTGCATTACATTTATTGTGCACTTTATTTCTATTATTATTATACTGTAAAATAGAATGAAATATATAGTATCACTGCCTCAGCTCCACCTCAGATCATCAGGCACTAGATTCTCATAAGGAGTGTGCAACCAGGATCCTTCACTTGTGAAAACTCACAGTGGGGTTTATGGTCCAATGCCTCTTCCGATCTGATAGAGGCAGAGCTGAGGCAGTGATGCTAGCGATAAGGAACGACTGTAAATACAGATGAAACATCCGTGGCTTGTCCACCCGTCGCCTCCTTCTGTGCAACCTGCTTCAAATAGGCCACGGACCGATATCAGTCTGTGGCCCAGGGATAGGGGACCTGTGCCTTGGAGTGTTCTGATGAATAAAAGTTATCTTTCATGACCACCAGCAAAATGCACGTAAAATATTGCAAATATTTAAGGTAACATTTAACAGCAGAATTTCGAAGTGTCATCTAGAAAATTACATTTCGGAAATTATGTTTAATGACACACTGGCCTAGTGATACGATTTTTTGCCCGATCAGCTGGTGAGCTGGGCCCCCAGCAGGGTTGCAGTTCCCAGAGCTGTACTGCCAGCCTGGGATCCACGGGTGGCCGGGACGTGATGGCGTCGGGGTGGGGAGCGCCGTGTCACCGGAGAGTTCAGGACGTCAGCAGCCACGGGCACCCTAAGAGCGCTGCTGTTCTCTTCACCGGGGTGGGGGTTCGGTGGGCCGATCCCTGAGAAGTGTCGCGGCTCTTTCTGCTCGATGGGCCGGAAAGCCAGGGCCCCTCGGCCTCGTGAGATCTGCGAGCCCCCGTCGGCTCCGTCCACAGCCCCTTCGACAGACAGCTCTGCCCACGCCGCTGGCTCCTCCGGCTGTGCTGGCCTGCCTGCTGTGCCGATTGCAGGCTCTGTGGGCTGGCGAGCTAGTGGCAGGGGTCTGCAGCTCTTCTGGTCCAGTGGTCTTCAGATCCAGCGATCTTCAGCAGCTCTTGGGGTCCAGGCTCTTGTCTCACACCCAAGAAGAATGATGCAGACAACCAGCGGATGCGAAAGGAGAAACTTACTAGGAAGACAGCACAGCCCCCAGCAGCGGGAGGGTCCCAAAGGGTGGCCGGTTTGCCGCTGCTGTCAGTTCATACAGTCTCCAGAGCCTGTCGGCGGGTTGGCAGCAGCACCAGTCAGAGAGGCGTCGTGGTTGGGTGTTGGTAAATGTACAAGTTGGAAGAGGATTGGGACGGGCCAATCAGGAAAGGGAAAGATGAAGTCCATGAACCGGGAAGTGGGTGTGCTCACTCTAGTCTGCGGGGCTTGCCCTGTCTGCCTACCAGGTATATACCTTATCTTCTCTGTCACTAGTGCCTGGTATTGATTTGTGGTCAGCAAAAGACAATGATTAAAAATAAAGGGAATACCAGCTGATTCCCTAGAACCCTTTTGTATAAATTTGCCAGGTACTATTTTTCAGCTGGTCCATCGAGACTTGCTTTACCGCTTCTTATTTTGAAAAAGGAGAAATTACTTGTTTATGAATAAAAAGATAACTGAAGAGAAATTACATGTACTTTGGGAATAAGTAAGATGTTTCCTGTTGAATTTTGTTAAAATGAGATAACTCACTAAATAGTTTCTCCATAGATGCACAGAAATTAAAAAAAAAAAAATTCCCATTGACATTCAGCTTTATTCCTAATGACTGGTTAGATAATGTGTATAAAATTATTTTTAAATGTAAACAGTTTCTTCTGGTATATTAAACAAACTGTTCCCTTCTTTACGTCATACCAAATATGTCCCCTTTCTTACACCATTTAAATATATTCTGCTATTTGAAAATATAGTGATGAGGAAGAGATAATATAAAAGCAGAAAATTAAGTGACTTTAACTGATTTCAGTGAGCTTGTTATAGCTGTATAAACTATACCCAAAATATCAAATAGATTTGATTTTTAAGATACCAATTTATTAGTAATAATGTTTAGTAATGGTCCTTTAGAACTCCAGTAATAAGACTATTTTCTAAGCTCTTAGTCTTTCAGACTATTTTCTAAGCTCTTAGTCTTTCAGATTTAGAATGATAATTTTTAAAACCTATGTCATATAAATTACTCTATATGTTTGGTATTAAAATAAGTTTACATTACCCTTGTCTGAGTCCATAAAAGTATAAAATCTTTACCTTCTGGAATTCAAATAAGTATTAATTCCTCAAATTTTATTAAAGAGGGAATTTTGAACATTTTATAAAATCTACTCCTTTCTTTTGAACAAAATTAGTTATTCAATCGGAGTAACATAATTTTTGGCAATAAAATTTAGGAGTTGCAGACCATATTTTTGCATTGATTATCTTTGATGGCCAAACTTCATTCCCATAAGAGATTTTAATGTAGCCTGTTATTCAGAAAGCCATCTAATTAAGTTCTATTTAATCCCTCATAAAAATTCTAATGAAAATAATAAAATATATACTAAAAGAGTTAAATACCCTCATGACAAAAATATATTTGTCAGGGGATACAAAATGGTACACTTAAAATACTACAAATGTTAATTAAAGGGATATCTTGAGATTTAACAGCTATAGTAAATTCTTATGTGAAACATTTTCACAGTCAAGTATTTCCTTTCTTAAACGTTATTTAATGCCCTCTATCCATTTCTTCCATTTCTTTAGTAGCTATGAAGATTGTTTGAGGATGTTAACAAGAGTGCCTGTTTTACTCTTAGATTTATTAGAGTGACATCACAGAATATAGAATTGAAAGGGCTCCTGTAATGGCTTTCATAACTTAAATGTTTAATATTGTGATATATACAGTATAAAACCTCTATCATAGCAACCCTTAAAGATAATTCTTACATCGGTGATGGGACACTGTATCTTACCAGGCAGTTGAATTCATTTTTATATACCTTTAATTGCGCTAAAGTGCTTTCTTCAGTTGAGACTCATTTGTTCATTGAACAAAGACTACCAAGTTCTTAAGATACACCAGGCACAGTTCTGGAGTTGGAATTCTATGAATGAACCACGTAGACAGGATTCCTGCCCTTAAGGAGTTTGCTTCTGATAGGCATTGATATTTTTTAAATCACTCATTTTTTATTAGTATTTTTTGAAAGCCTTTAAGTACTAAACATTGTTTTTAAAAAATAAAAGTAAACAAACAATTGCACATATGAGATAAATACAAGATACTGATAAGAGCTTTATAGAAAAT
Source organism: Carlito syrichta (assembly GCF_000164805.1). Lineage (NCBI taxonomy): Eukaryota > Metazoa > Chordata > Mammalia > Primates > Tarsiidae > Carlito > Carlito syrichta. Next base: position 396,769 of record NW_007257572.1, read on the forward strand.
TGAAATTGGACCAAGCCAGGCTCGGTGGCTCAGCCTGTAATCCCACACTTTGGGAGGCTGAGGTAAGTGGATTGCCTGAGCCCGCGGGTTTGAGACCCACCTGGGTAACTTGGTGAGACCTCATCTCTACAATAAATCAAAAATTAGCCAGGCGTGGTAGTGCGCACCTGTAGTTCCAGCTACTTGGAAGGCTGAGGCAGAAGGATCGCCGGAGCCCAGCAGGTGGAGGCTGCGGTGGCCGGGAGAGGTCACTGCACTCCTGTCTGGGCGACAGAGTGAGACTCCAACTCAACAAAACAAAACAAAACAAAGCAAAACAAACCCCCTCAAAACAAAACAAAACAAAACAAAAACAAGAAAAGAAATTGAACCAGATGAAAATACCGTTGCCTTTTATTCTCTCTGTGTCAGTCACAGTTCTAAGTGCTCATTTACTCTTTTAAATTGCCGTAGTTGCTATGTTAACACAATTTTCAATTTACAGCTGAGGAAATATGGGAACATATTTAACCTAGAGGGAGGTGTATAATCTGCCTAAAATCTCATAGCTATAATGTAGAAAAGTAGAATTCAATCTTAAGCAGTTTTGTTCCAGAGCTCGTGTTTTCTATTAAAGCAACATATGCCTTTATGGCATTAAAAAAAATCCTAAAACACTGTGGCTTAAAACAGTATCCCATAATTCTAATGGCTGGTCATGGTAAGTTTGAGATGCCTACTTGATACACGTTTAGAGATGTTGAGAATTTTGGAAATATGGACTTGGAATTCTGTTAAGATATGAGAGGTAAGAAAAAATTTGGAGGCAGGGAACATTGGCTATGCCTGTGATCCCAGCACTTTGGAATGCCAAGGCAGGAGGATTGCTTGAGGAGTTAGATACCAACCTGGGCAACAAAGTGGGACCCCGTTCCTACAAATAATAATAATAATAATAATGAGCCAGGAATTGTGGTTCATGCCTGTAGTCTCAGCTACTTGGGAGGCTGAGGCAGGAGGATTGCTCTAGTCCAGGAGTTGGAGGCTGAGGTGAGCCATGAGCTGCACTCCAGACTGGGTGACAGAGTGAAACCCTGTGTAAAAATAGGAAAGAAACAACTTGGAAGTTGAGAATGTCTAGGAGGCTCAACTTCCCTGATTATTTTTATTTAATGATCCTAATTTTGTCCTATGGTTGATCTAGAACAAGTTACATCTCTCTTCTCCTTGCTACATCTTCATACACTTAAAAATATATAGTTAATTATATCTTCCTTTATTATATTAGTCTCTTGCTGAAACTATCAAAAATTGGTAAGATAGAAAAGAAAGCAGGACATGGAAAGGAAAGGAGTAATAACAAAAATTATAGAAACATCAAAATATACAAATTAAAATGGGTGACAGTTTTTTACTAAAAGAAATTCAAGATTAAGGCCCTATTTGATTAGAATTGGAGAAACATATTTTAAAGCATTGTTAAAATTTAATACTGATATTAAGAATTATTTAGCATTTTAATATTAATTTAACATCTTAAAGATGTAATAAAATGGTTTCAATACTTATCTTTTAGAAATAATGCTGAAATGTTTATGGATGAGATTGCAATGTCTATTATTTGCTTCAAAATATAGGGATTAGATAGTTGGGGATCTGGGAATATAATTTAGTTCATCAATTGATAATTATTGAAGCTGGGTGATGGCCAAATAGAGGCTCAAAATAATCTAATGTCGTCTGTACTTATTTTTTCCATAAAATAATTAAAAATAGATTACAATACAAATAAAACAATAAAAAATGAATGAAATCATCCTTGGGTATTATCTAGTCTGATCAACCATTAGATACTCATTTCTGCTCCACAAAATCTCTGTTATAGTGTCAATATCTTTTACTTTTTCTAATAATAAAAAAATTCCTACTTAAAAAATTTTTACAATTGTTTTGATGTTTGGGAATATATTTTTTATATTATCATAAAGGCTGTCTCCCTAAAATTTCACTAATTTAGCCTGTTTTTCTGAAGAAATTTTAGAATCATCAAAAGTATACATTTTAATTTAAGAAAAGCTTTAAAATATTCAGAAATATTTAATAATGGTGAGGGTCCACTGGGATGACTAATCATACATAAAAGCTATAAAAGAGGAACTTAATCTTTCTGAAAACAAATCTATACAGCTACCTGTATTTGTACACATTTTCTGTCTTCATCCTGTTAAATGCATGACATGTTCCTACTCTTGTCAAAAAAGAGATTCTCAACCAACTCATCTTTGACAAAGCCTCCACCACCTACCACTGGGGAGAGGAGAACCTATTCGGTAAATGGTACTGGGAAAACTGGCTGACCACATGCAGAAGACTCAAACAAGACCCCTATCTATCCCCATACACAACAATTAACTCTAAATGGATCAGAGACCTAAATGTAAAACTTCAAACCATAAGAACCTTAGAAAATGCAGGACACACCCTTATGGAAATTGGAACCGGCATCCAATTCCTGAACAAAACCCAAAATGCACAGGCCATAAGAGATAAGATAGACAAATGGGACTTCATTAAACTGACAAACTTCTGCAAAACCAAAGAAACCATCAAGAGAGCAGGGAGACAACCCACAGGATGGGCAAAAGTATTTGCCAGCTCCAGGTCTGACAAAGGCTTAACAACTTGGATCTACAAGGAACTCAAACGTGCTGAAAAGAAAAAAACAAACAACCCCATTATAGAGCGGGCAAAAGATATGAACAGACACTTCTCAAAGGAAGACATCCGAGCAGCCAACAGACACATGAAAAAATGTTCAACATCACTAATCATCAAGGAGATACAAATTAAAACTACACTGAGATACCACCTAACTCCAGTCAGAATGGCCATTATCAATAACTCAAAAAATAACAGATGCTGGAGAGGATGTGGTGAAAAGGGAACACTTATACACTGTTGGTGAGAGTGTAAACTAGTGCAGCCTCTGTGGAAAGCAGTGTGGCGATTCCCAAAAGCTCTAAATATCAACCTCCCTTATGACCCTGCAATCTCCCAACTAGGAATATAGCCTGAAGAACTCAAATCACTCTATAAAAAGGATACCTGCACATGTATGTTTATCGCAGCATTGTTCGCAATAGCAAGAACCTGGAACCAACCATACTGTCCATCAAAAGAGGACTGAATTAAAAACTGTGGCACATATATATGATGGAATACTATGCAGCCATAAAAAAGAACAAAATCATGAATTTCACAGCAACCGGATAGAACTAGAGTCTATAATATTGAGTGACCTGTCACAGAAACAAAGATCTAGTATCACATGTTCTCACTCATAAGTGGACCTTGAACATGTATCACAATACTATAAGAAAGACAGTGGTGGGAATCTATGGGGGAGGGACAGGGAGGGCAAGGGTGGTGGGATTAATGATAGTCAATATCTGTCTGGGGATGGAGGGGACACTCCTTATCAACAAGGGTGCCTGAACGATGCATATTTGTATACCTAACCTTTAACTGTACCCCACAATTTTAAAATAAAAAATATGTTTAATAAAAAAAAAGAGTTTTCTTCACAATGCCTAGATTTTACTTGCTGCTGCCTTTCTCTGGGATGTCTTTTGGTTACCACTGTTCTGCATCTTTACCTTATTTCCTCTAGTGATTTCTCCTTATCTGGATGTACATTTGAAGCACTACAGATGTATACTCTACAGATATATACTCATCTGTATACTTTCTTCCACATACTACCTTACTGATATTCAGTATACTCTTCAATCACATTGATCTGGCTTCAGTTTCCATCTTTTATTATAATGCACTCCTTCAAGAAGTTCAATCTGTGCTGGAGAGTCTTGCCCAGCTAACTTATTCCCAGTAACTAACTCACTCACTTCCAGCCTCACTTAATTCTTGCATAATTTGCCTTATGAAAAAAATAACATACTTTAGACAGAATTTCCCAAATGTGTCTTTATGTTAATATGTTTGAGCAGCCAAAACTGTTGTTGTCTGCTCAAAAACAGACTTATTTAGTAGAAATTAAGTACTAATAGTTATCTTTAAAAAATGTTGAAAAATAAAATGGTTAATACTGCAAGTTGAAATTGGTAAGTAATAAATTACATTTGATTTTCCTCTCATTTTCATATGAGCCCAGCAGCTTTATATTACAAGGCGTTTCTCTTCATCTAATTATATATTATTATGTTATATTTATTAGGGTTATTGTTTACTCAATAGTGACTTTCTTTGATTTAGTCTTAGGATTTAAATGTGTTACCAGGTCTTTAAGGATAATGGATATTTTATTTTTTGTATTTTGATATTCAGTATGCAGAAATCTTAAACTGTCTGAACATCAAATACAATTTGATTCAGTGTGTGATTACATGCTTCATTTATATTTATATCTTCACCTATATGGTAATGTCAGGGACAGTACTTAGATAACCTACTCCCACTTGGCTGGGTCTTGTGTTTTCAGTATTTTTAACATTGATTGCAAATAAAATATCAAGCCTGGTGTCCTAAATACAGCATCCAATCTTGGAGCCCTAACTCCCTGGAGTGTGTGTGTGTGTGTGTGTGCGTGTGTGTGTGTGTGTGTGTGTGTGTTTTACAGGTAGCAAAATAAGCAGTCAAACATCTTTTTGATGGCCCATGTTCCTTTTCCACATCTTTTGCATTTATTAGAGAATAGGCAAAAGGGATCTCCAAAAGTTATTAGATTAATATTTTTTCAGGTACTAAGAGGATACCATTCTTCACTTCTTGAATTTGTACTAAATTACAAAGCAAGGATTGAAAGCAATATTTCTCACTTCCCAGAAAGTGATATTTGGTAAGATGTAATGTTGATTCTGATATTTACATCTAACAACCCTACTTTCTTTGGGAAATAAAAGGATCTGTACTGGATCAGATGATTTTTCAGTGTTAGATTTAGGGACACCAGTACTGACTGCTTCTCACTCTAAGAAACAAGGGAATAGTATTTCACACTTTTAAATCATTTGACTATCCATCAGTTAATATTAAATACACTACTTGAAGGCAAAAACTTGCCAGTATCACCATTTTATACTTTCTCTTTGCCTAATCATATTTTTCTTGTATGAGGGTTACCCTTTTTCATACAGCAAACCCTGCAAGCCAGTATCCTTTTTAGGTTCAAGGGAGAGAGATGATAGTAGATTTCTTCTCAGAATAATAAACAATAATCTTTGCTTTAGGACTATTGTCTCTAAGTTTATTCATTTTCTTCTTACTCCATAAACTTTTCCCTTTTTTGTCATGAAAGGAAACTTTCCTCTAGTATCATAATATCAAATACTACAACCTCTCTCATGTATGACACATAGTAAAATTTTGTGGTCAGTTTACCACAATTTTTCTGTGATGTACACTAGAAAAATTTTGGAATTTAAAACATCCACCTCTCTCTCTCTCTGAGGTAATATCCCCTTTCCCACCCCATGCACACACAAACATGACTTTTCAAGACTTTAGTTTTGTTTAATAAGAATCTCAGTATGTCTAATTTACACCTCAAAGTGGAAAAGTGACTCCCTTAATCCTGGTCCAATACTGTGATTCACAAGTAGTAATAAGTGTCACTGAAATGATTCATGGGAGTAATAAGACAGTTAGGACCTAGGCATTACTGGGAACAAAAACACACTGGCTTGCTCTCTCCCTTTAAACTTATTACCAGAACTTTTCTCATTGAGCCCTGGCTCTCTCACCCTATGCCTTCATGCCATTAAAGGTTTCTACAATACAGCTCAGATCGGATTTACCTGCTTAGGATTCTCAATGATTTCCCATTGCCTGTTAAATTAAAAGCTCATCTGAATTTTAGCCTTTGAAATGTTGCTAACATGTCCCTGACTAGTTTTAATTTCCTCTTTTTATCACGTGTTCCCTAGGCTTCAGCCAACTTTCACATTTGATATTATACTATTTGATCTGATTAGCATCAGCCCTCTTATAAATCTGTCTTCAAAATCTCAGCCATTTTAAGTATCTTTATTAAATCAGTGCCATGCTAAAATATTTTCATCCCAGTGAAACGGAAACCATTTTAATTCCTTCCTTCTGAATTTTATATTGACACTTATCTTGCTCTCCTATATTCTTGTCATCATGTAGTTTGATAGGAATTAATTTTCAACTAGATTGGTGCCAGTCTTAAAATGAAATGATATTATGCATGTTAGCAATTCACAATTTCCTTTAAAATACACTTGGAAACTTAAAATATTAGTTACTAATAAGAACCGTGATATTATTAATCATAGTTGAGAAGCATGATTTGTACTCCAAGAGTGGAATAATTCTTCCTTTAAATATTCTTTTCTAATTGGGAGCAAATATATTTCTTCCATTCTTAGTAGTTTGTCAGAAAGAATATGTAGCAAAAAATTATTTTTCAAAATTTGAATCAGTAAATATGCTCAAAGGTTTTCTCTGTATATGATTAAAAACAATTTTAAATGTAGCTGAGAAAAAATTTTAATGATACTTAATCAAATTGTAAAAGGCTTTTAATATCATGAATGTATGATTATATACCATGATTTTAGGCAATCATTAGAGCTAAAATTTTGACTCAAAGCTAATTTTATTAAAGAGATTAAATAATGAAGTAAAGCAATCAACAATTAAATGTAATGAAAATTGGTTGCATGAAAGTGATAAATGATTTTGGATAGTGAAATATTGTTCACACAAGGATTATTAAAAAACTTAAAAATCTAACTCTTAGTTATTATATAACCTGCTATTATTAATTCTTTTATTCATTAATCCATCAAATATTTGTTGAACATTGACTCTGTGCCAATCACTGTGCTATATTGCCGGAGACCAGCTCCAGCCGGGTTCAGGGTACCCCAAAGGTGGAGATGGCATTGGCGATTGGGGGGAAGAAGAAAGAGAGAGAGGGAGAGAGAGGGAAAGAAAGAGACTGGACTCCAGTCTAGTGCAGAAGCGGTGTACTATTGGGAATTACAACGGGTCTTTTATACACAAAGTCAGATGTGGGAGGGGCATCCCCCACCCACCAGAAACCTTAGTCCATGAAAACTTAATCAATGATTGCCTTTAAACCCTTTTCATATGATAGTCTTAAAATCCCATAACAAAGGATAACCTAATCCGTGACTGACATAAACCTTTTTCATCCTAAGCTGACTGATTTATGCCAAGTTAAACAATTCTATGGAAGCATAAGTATTTACTTTACAAACGAAAGTGGCCCATTCCAGAATGTTTGGAATGTGGCCCAGTCCAAAGTTCACAGTGGGCTACCTGCAAGTAACCCAGCTGCATTCTTTCAACAAAATGGCTGTCTTCTAAAACTATATTCTACAATTTACACCTTCAATAAATCCTAAGATCATGACCCAGAAGCCTGTGACCAATACTAAGGCTCTTAGATGTGACACGAGTTTGAATTATAAGTTGTGTGAAAGCCAAAACTGCAGTTTGTGGAAGAATGGGAGCAATGAGCTTCTAAAGTTAGTTTGTGTTCATCCCAATCTCAGAGTTTTTATGCTTTGAGCTCACAGGAGTTTAATCTGGTTAGTGCTGAGTAGAAAGGGGGAGGAAATGGGGTCAATAGCTCCTGAACGCATCCTAGTGGTCTCAGGGTCAACGGCCCTTCCTGATCCCTAATGCTCAGTGGGCCTCTGTAGCCGGCTCCCAACACTATATACTAGTTATTAAAAAGTGATCAAATTGACATGTTCTTTGCAATTACGTAAATGCCTATTCCAAACTGAGGCCAGTTGTTCTAATGAAGTATATAGCCCAGATGAAAAGTCTAATTATCTTTCAGTAGGCCATGAGTTGAGTAAATAATTAATAGTGACATGCTATTAGCACCTATTTTTCTAAATGATATTTAAGATGAGGCTTGTAAAACAGAATACTAAGTGTATTTAATAATATTCATGTTCATAAGTCAGTTTTTCCTTTCTTCATTGTGGCATGCCATTAGCCATATAAAGTTAAGTAGGAAAATATTTGCTAGTGAAAATATAGTCTTTTTTTTTTTTTTAACAGAAAACCCAGTTCCTTGATTAAGTGGAAATTTTACATCGATACATACATTAGAGCTTTCACTACTTTGTTTTATTTTTTAAATTTTACTTGGTCTCTTCACTCTACTGGGCAGAAATATTTTTTTAAGGACTAAATAAAAATATTCTGTATGCTCTTGACAAAATAACTTATTTTATAAGAAGTATGGATCTTTTATTGAGCATGTTATTTTCTTATGATATAGCTTCCTGAATCTCATACTCTAATGCACAGACTTAAGTGAGAATATTGTTAGTGATACAATATCTGAGGCTCTACTATCAGAGAGTATTACTCAGCAGATTCAAGATAAGGCTGCTGGAGATAATCCAAAATAAGTGTTTAAAACCCATGTCTGCCTCTGACTGCTGGCTCTTCTGTCAGTTTACCCAGTGTGGTAGATATAATGTTGTCTTTGAATAACATGATGCATTAAGTAGGAAAACACAAATCCATCCATGTTGCCTTGCTTTAGGGCATCCTTTTGTCATTCTTTATGTTTCAGGAAGGCTTTCCTTAGTGTGCTTTCCTACACACAGGACCCTTACTTTCCTATATCATTTTACCCTGTTGCTTTTATATAGTACTTTTTATATGTGGTAATTAAATATTTATATGCTAGCTTACCCATTTCTTTTCCATCTCACCAATGAATGAGTTAATGAATGAATGAAAGGAGAAAGTAAATAAAATTGATATGCTTGGACTTCATCTCTTATTATACACTTGTTATAGTTTAGGATGCAAGCAAGATTGCTATGAAAGAATATAAAAGAAGATAGAAATACGTTAAGCCAGGATTTAAGAGGTATGGTTAAAGAGTGATGAAATGTTAGAACTTTATGATGCTTATCACTCGCATATTTTGAAGAAATTTTATTTATTTGTTGGGCACATCTGTTGTTTTTGTATACTTAGCCTTCTTTTCCCCTTGTCCTGAAGGCGCAGTCCTTCTCTTCTTTTGGGACACTACACTTAGCATTTCTACCCCTCATAAAAATGTCAATTATATTGCCTCACCAATATTACCATAAGTGACTAACCATCAAATTATTACATGCTCTTGGAAACTGTGATTGATTCAAAACTGGGCAAGGCCCTTTTGACCACTTCATTCCTGAGTCACTTTTGGGAGTACAGGGTTTAATGAAGCTGTTTGAAATTTACTGGGCATTCTAAAATGTGGACCAAAGAGAAAAAGTGACAGAGAGATTAATACAGTACCTAGGTCATGTATTTTAGCAGTATCACATTATTTGTTAGGTATTTTCTTTCTTTTTTTTTTTTTTGAGTTGGAGTCTCACTCTGTCACCCAGACCGGAGTGCAGTGGCGGCTCCCGGCCACCGCAGCCTCGACCTGCTGGGCTCCGGCGATCCTTCCACCTCAGCCTTCCAAGTAGCCAGAATTACAGGCATGCACTACCACGCCCAATTGATTTTTTGATTTATTGTAGAGATGAGGTCTCGCTGTCCAGGCAGGTCTCGAACCCGTGGGCTCAAGCAATCTACTCATCTCAGCCTCCCAAAGGTGTGGGATTGCAGGCTGAGCCACCGAGCCCAGCTGGTATTTTCTTTTTAAATGTCATAAATTGAGAGGCAAGTTTTTGTTTTTTTAGTAACAATGACCTCTGGAAATGTATGTTAGTTTCTAGCATGCTGCTCTGTTCCCTGAAAAGGTAGCAATGACCTGACATATGAGACAAGGAATTTATTTTGCCTGAATAATCACATAGTTAATGGAAGATTTAAAATTGATTTTTATGATTAGATGATTAATGAGCATAATTTTTTGAAATATTCCATTTGCTAAGAGTTGGAATACAATGAAGATTTGGAAAAAGCCAGAGTGACAATTCAGAACATCTAAAATAATTGAATAATACTATAAGGATTGGCAGTAGTGGGAAACTGTCAAGGGAGGGGGGTTGGAATTGACAGCTGAGGGAAACTGCTAGGGGAGGGAGGGACATCCTCATCAACAAGAGTACCTGCATAATCAACATTTGTATACCTAACCCTGAATTTTATGCCAAATCTTTATAATAAAATAATAATAATAATTATTATTATCGTTATTATTCTACAACTGCAGAATGTCTTTCTCATTTTTGGCCTACTTCACATAACCCTGCAAGCAGTCTCCCTAAAAGATGTGCTGAAAAGAGATTTGCCAAAGACAGTCGATTTTAGGTACACCTACTCAAAATCAAAAAAAAGAAAAGTAACTATATGAGATGATAAATATGTTAATATTCTTGACTGTAGCAATCACTTCACTATATATGTATATCAAAACATCATGTTGTATACTCTAAATGTATACAATTTAAAAAGCAAACATAAAAAATAAAGTAAATAAAAATGGCGAGTTGGGTCAGACTATTCACTGCTTGGAAGACTAGATATTCGTTAGTGGCCAACCTGTTCAATGACAGAAGAGATGCTGTTGTATCAGGAAGCTTCATCATCTACCTTGCCCTCTTGTCTCCATTCTTTTGTTAAGCACTTGATCCACTTTAAATTTATTTTTTTCACCAGTTTATCTATCATTCTTTCTTAATTGCTAGCACATACATCTATTGAGCAACTGAGTGCTGAGCATCATAAATGCTAATCAGGCCAATATTTTGCTATCACAAACCAGGTTCTCATGTAAGCTTAGGTCTCTTTCTGAGCTATTTGATCTGTTTCATTGACCTTTCAGCCTATCCCTCCATTTTTATATTTGATTGCTTTCAATGAAGAAATTTATGATCACTTAAATAAATCTAAATTTACACTAAAATAGAATAAGATGATACCTTATACATAATCAAAGAATGGACTGGACCTTGTGATCACTGGGATATTGGAAGCAAACAATTGTATTATGATAGAAAAAATGCCTAACAGATATAAATAAGAACTGCTGTTGAAGTCATTAACAAAGACCAATTTCAGTTTGACTACATATGTTTATATAAGATGCTATGTAAAATAACATGAAACCATCCTTCCATCCCATGATCCCCACACTATTTTGTTTTGCAGGTTAATCTTTAGATCAAATTCATCCCTAGAACCCTTCTCCTCCTCAAAAAAGGCCTTGTGGATTTCTAAAACCCTGTCACAAATGCAATGTTTATTTTGCAGGTTCTCGTTTGACTGAGCATGTTCAGTAACTCAGAAATTTTCTTCTGTCTCCGTTATTATAGTACATAGACAATATTGATCAAACAACACATATTTATTGAACATATTTATAGTATTAAAAACTTTAAAATGCTATGTACATTTTCTGAGTAAAATTAATACTTGTATGTGTCATCAATGAAATGAGTAAGTGCTAGACATGCACTGGAAAATAAAAATTGCAAAAAATTGTCACAAAATTTTATAATATAAAGTTATCACAAAGGTAACTGAATCCCATGGAGATATCCATTTACTTGCCTGAATTCATATATCTGTATTGAATATTTCAGTTAATTTTTCAGCCTCACTCAATTTCAACTACATGCCTTACATGCTAATTGACCCAAGGTTAAGCAGCTCTTTCAGCAAGAGATGCTTATCCATAACCTAAATTTACCTAAAAGTACAACTTTTCAAGAGCTGGAATTTAGAGACTACGTAGATAATTTATGTAGGTATGACCGTCAAGGTAAATCAAGAACAGCCCTTTTAGCCCCAATACTCAAGGGACATTTTTGAAAAACAAGACATGGTCAATATTAATGTTATCTGGCTCTCTATGTGTATGTGTTTGTGTGTGTAGTGTGTGAATGCAAAGGAATTAGAAGATTGTGCCATGCTTAGGTCTGAACAATAGAGAGAATACTAGAAGCTCTTTGGGTAACAGAAGTAGATAAATCGTCCCAGAAATAGAAGGTTGAGGACTTTGGAGAGATAACTGTTGTATCTAGTATGCAAGTTTAACCAAGTATTGCTGTGTGGAGTAAAATGTGATCCTCTCAGTAGTTATCTACATGGTGTGCTGATGATTTTAGAGATGGATTGTTTTCTGAATTTATCCATGGTGAGAAACAGAAGTCACCTAACCATTTCAATGACTATGGAGCATTCTTTTTTTAATCTTAAAATTTTTTATTTTAAAGATGAGAGGTACAATTCATGGTTAGGTATACAAATATTCATTAGGCAGGTACCCTTGTTGATCATTCTTGAATGAATAACTTATACATGATCAAGGCTAGAGTAAGTAGCCTGGAAGCAAAAGGGTTCAGATTTTTAACAAGTAAAAAAAGATGACCTTCAGAAGGGAAAATGGAGTGGTCATACAAGGAGAAATATAGTCCAAAAGGAAGTTGAATCTCTAGAAGGAGAAATGTATTTAACTTTCTATTTTCCTAATTTCTACTTCCAATCTTGGTTCCATGAAGCTTCCTTCATTTTCTGTCTTAGTCCTTTAAACTTTCTGTTTAATATTTGCTATAAACTATTCTCTTAGCCTGAGCATGTTAGAATGATTTTCTGATTTTTGTAACTTAAGAGATGACATAATAGCAGCATCTCATTAGAAGACATTATTAAAAAAAAACTTTAATAAGATATAATGATATTTCAATCAAATCTGGGCTCTCTTCATGTTCTCATGTTCCTGGCTAGATATTTCTTCCTTTATTATATAAAACAAAGGATATTGTATGACAGATTTCAGATGTCTCAGAATCAGACAGTAACATATGTTTTGCAAAAATACATTCATGATCCACATGATCCAGCAATTGCATTCATTGGTATTTACCCAAAAGAGTTGAAATATATGTCTACACAAAAATCTGCACATGGATGTTTATAGAAGCTTTATTCATAATTGCCAAAACTTGGACTCAATCAAGCTCTTTAGTGGGAGAATGGATAAATAAACTGTGGTATATCCAGACAATGAAATATTATTTTGCACAAGAAAGAAATGAGCTGTCTAAACATGGAAAGTCATGGAGGAAAGCAAAATTATGAAAACAGTAAAAAGATAAGTGGTTTACAGGAATTGGGAGTGAGAGGAGATTAATACACAGACACAGAAAATTTTTAAAACAGGGGAACTACTCTCTTATATTATAATGGCAATTTGGCATTATAAATTTTTCTAAAACCATAGAATGTACAACACTAAGAGTGAACCCTAATGTAAACTATAGACCTTGAGTGATAATGATATATCAATATAGGTTCACCAATTGCTAGAATGTACCAGTCTTGTGAGAGATGTTAATAATGGGGGTGGTTATGCATGTGGTGGTAGGGGTTATATACAAAATCTCTTTACGTTCTGCACTAATTTTCTGTGAATCTAAAACTGCTCTAAAAATTGTCTTTTAGCTGGGCTTGGTGGCTCAGCCTGTAATCCCGTGCTTTTGGAGGTTGAGGTGAATGGATTGCCTGAGCTCGTGGGTCCAAGACCCACCTGGGCAACTTGGCAAGGCCTCATCTTTACAATAAGTCAAAAAATTAGCTGGGCATGGTAGCACTCGCCTGTAGTTCCAGCTACTTGGAAGGCTGAGGCAGAAGGATCACCGGATCCCAGCAGGTCGAGGCTGCAGTGGCCGGGAGCGGCCATTGCACTCCAGTCTGGGTGACAGAGTGAGACTCCAACTCAAAAAATAAATAAATAAATAATATAAATAAATAAATAAATAAAAATTGTCTTTTAAAAATACACTGTGATGATACTAGCAAAAACAATTATCACAATTTTGACTCCTGATACTATATTATTGCCTAAAACACATACAATAACTTAGATAACAATTATATCTAATTATTTAAAATGAAATCAATATACTATTGCTAAATTACTAAGAATCAGCTTTGTTCATGCTTTTATAGTATTACCCCAGAAGCTGAAGCATCATTCTTATTTAGAAAGTATTGTATGTTGCTTCAATAATAAATATTGCTGATGATTTGTTTCATTTTAAAACAGGGTGGTCCTTAAGAACAAATATGCTATTAGTATAAAAAAAAAACAAACGGAAATGAGTATTGACCCATGATTATTCATTGACCAACAAATATTCACTGGCTATAAAGCCAGGATCACCTGAACCATCTTATTCTAGACAAACATGCATTAGGAACATGCTGACTGTCTACAGAGTGTTTGAACGAAAAGAAAATTTTTTAATAATACATACCAGCCAGGTATGAGCATTTTAGGGAAAAGGAATAGCTATTATACTACTTTTACCAAAATGAAAAGTTTTAAAACAACCAAGTCCAAAAATAATATAGCAAACTTCCCTGAGAAAACACTAGCTGGATTAACAAATATTTTTATTTTGTCATTATTTATAAAGAAATATAGCATAACTGATAAAAATTGAATTTATTTTCTTATTTTCTTTTCCAGTGCCAGTAATTATTTCCTACTCTGAAAAAAAAATTATGGTTAAGTTATTTGGTTTGTTTCCCTTCAGTATATATTTATATTTTTTAATTCATCAGTTCTCAAACTTTTTGCTCCCAAGATTCATTTACTCACTTAAAATTATTAAGGAGTCTGAAGAATTTTAGTTGATGTTGGTGAAATCTACTTATATATACCATATTAGAAATTAAAATTTGAAAAATATATTTATTAATTGATTTAACATAGATTATAAAGAAATAAATGTACAGCAGTTACTATCAGTAAATATTTTATGAAAATTCACTCTATTTTTGCTTACATTTTAAAAACTGTTCTGAATGTCTAAGTAAATACAAAAAAGCAGGACTCTCAATCTGGTTCTGCATTAAATCTGCTGTAATATATTGTTTTAATTGAAATATATGAAGAAAATCTGGTCTTAAACAGATAGAAAGTTCAGAAATGAAGGATTTCTCAGACATTTTAAATGTATCTCAAGGGAAGAGTCCTTGGATCATAGCTTGAGAACCAATGTTCAAATATTTATTTATTTTTTATAAATTATATATAATATTTTATTTTATAAATTCAAGTTTTTTTGAATAGTAGCATACTGTATAAACTATTACGCAACTGTTTCCAGTTCTTAGTAAGTTGATACACAGCCATATTCATTTATTTTAGCTGTTCTATGATAACACAAACTAAAAATTTAACTGAAATATTTGATACAGATATATGAGTTCAGGCAAGTAAATGGATGTCTCTAAGGGATTAAGTTACCTTTGTGATAACTTTATATTATAAAATTTTGTGAGATAAAAATATAGAGTTCTGGAAAAATGGCTTCATACTATTTTACATAGTATCTTATATGATCTTATATAGTCAAACTGAGATTGGCCTTTATTAATGACTTCAACTGCTGTTCTTATTTATGTCTGTTACATATTTTTTCTAACACAATACAATTGTTTGTTTCCAATATCTCATAATCAAAAGGTCTAGTTCATTCATTTGATTATGTATTAGATATTATCTTATACTATTTCAGTATAAATTTAGATTTATTTAAGTAAGTGATCATGAATTTCTTTATTGAAAGCAATCAAATATAAAAATGGAGGTTCTTGTTTGGCTGAGCATATCCAGTAACTCAGATTTTCCTCTGTCTGCATTATTGTACTACATAGACAATATTGATCAAACAACACATTTATTAATCAGATTTGTGATATTAACAGCTTTAAAAGGTTATACTCATTTTCTGAGTAAAATTTATACTTGTGTGTACTATCAATGAAATGAATAGCCCCTAGGCATGCACTAGAAAATAAAAATGTACTTATTGAGTAATAAAATTATAATAACTTCATTTATTTTTCATTTTGATAACATTACATTAGGTCAAATACATGTAGTTCAAACTGATCTTTGAAGCAATTACTGCCTTGTAGCAGATATTTCAGCCACAAACTTAAAATTGAGGTTATAAGATGTTCAGGTTCACTGCCAAAACATTGTGGGCATAGAGATGACCAAGTTATACACAGTCCCTGCACTCACAGTATACGTACTGTCATGCTGAAAAATGGCCATCAGTAAATAGCTAGAGTACAGTATAGTTAAGAGATTGCTCAGAAAACCAGGATGGACTATGGATCATTATTTACAAGAGCACATTTGGAATTAAGCATGTCATCCAATAGGGGGTTGTTTAATAAATAAATTATAATGAATAATTTTAACTGAATATTCTAGATCCACTAAACATGTTGTTTTCTTATGCATATATTATGAAGAAAATATATGCAGTAAAGTTATTACAAAGAAAAAATGAAAAAGGTCCAATACCTTTGTATTATCTCAGTCACATACATATATATAGAGAGAGAAAATGTAGGTAGAGTACAGCATGGCTGTTATCACTGGCTTGTTATTTGTGTCTTTTGAGTGGAGAAGAGTGTGATGCACTCCACAGGGTGAGCAAAAGGAGGCAGCATTGAAGGAAGGGGAGCAGAGCAGAGAGTGGTGTAATCCAGATGGAAAGAAAGATTGAGAGTGTGCTATGGATCCAATAATCATAATCGCTGCCCCTGAGTTCTGTAAAAATCCCCCTAAATCTGTAAATGCCTCTCTTTGACTTACATGAACTCAGTTTATTTTCTATTACTTGCTGCCAAAAGAGATTTAACTGAGGTAAAATTTTCAGTAAGTAGAAATCAGTACTCCTTAGGCATTTATGTGTACCTTTATTACACTTATTGGTACCTGAGAATAGTGTGCAGCTGAGCTTGTTTAATAATCTCAAACAGCTTTCCATCATACATTTATAATGCTTTCAGATGTAAGTCCTGCATTTCCATATTTAACTTTAAAAGCCAAAATGCTATCTTTTAAAAAGTCTCTAAGAAGGCTGATGTTATAGGAAGAGCTGCCTTGAACTGCAGAACACATTCATAAAGCACTGCTGTTTAATAAAACTTTACATGGTGATGGAAATATTTATTCTCTATTGTCCAGTATAGTAGATACTAGATGTAGGTGACTGCTGAGCACTTAAAAAATAGTACAACTGGGGAACTGAATTTTTAAAGTTACTTAACTTTAATACATCTAAAAATAAATAACTACATGTGGCTAGTGGCTACTGTATGAGAGAACACAGCATTAGAGTTTACATATGAAAAGTAGAGACACGGTGGAGCTTAAGATGGTGACTGACAGGTTGGACTGTAAGAGTCTCCATGGAGGAAAGTGTTCATAAAGACTCTCTGAGTGAGTGGGCGGTTGCTGGTGGAAACGTGAAAGTCTGTCTGAGGGGATACATGGGGTGCATGAACCCAGGTTCCCCATCTGAGGGCGACTACAAACCCGCCCTGCCCTGAGATTGGAGCATGGCTGGCAAGATGATATGCAGGATCAATTGCTGCTTGTAGAAATGTGTCTGAGAAAAGTATGCTGAATATAACTGATTCCCATTGCCTGATACCTGGCCCACACCATTACTTTTCATAAC
Source organism: Carlito syrichta (assembly GCF_000164805.1). Taxonomy (NCBI): domain Eukaryota; kingdom Metazoa; phylum Chordata; class Mammalia; order Primates; family Tarsiidae; genus Carlito; species Carlito syrichta. Next base: position 414,222 of record NW_007257572.1, read on the forward strand.
AGATCAGCTGTAGCCCTGGATCAGATCAGTGGATAGAGGATCAGGAAAGCCAGAGAGGAGTCCATGCCCAGTGAGGAGCTGACCAACGCAGCCATTTTCTTTGGCCCAGGACCAGGCAGAGATTTGCATTGCCTCACTCAGCTCTGTGCAGTCTCCAACTTGTAACCTAAGGAAGCAAACCTAAACCCCTACTGTATGGACAGATTGTAAGGCAGAGGGAAGTGGGTTCCAGGGTGCCCATATACCTTCGGTGGGTACTGGGATCTGCAGATAGATTCTGAATCACAGCTGCCTCCTTAACTAAATCTCAAAACTGCAAAAAGTACAGCCCCCAACCCACAGTCCATTTCAGAAGTGAACAAAGCCAGAGGATCCACATGCAAAAAGAAGTGAAAGAAATCCCATCATCCCTGAAATCAGAATTAAATAAGAGGGAAAACAAAAGTGGGGGGGCGAGAAAGAAAATCTACACAAATGAAGAAAAATCAAAAGAAGAATGTGGGTCTCTCACAGTCCTCTGAGAGGTCAGACACTGAGAAAACAGATTTCAAGCGCACAATGAAGAGCCCCAAGACTGATGACTGGTCTCAAACCATGGAAAGCAGAATTAGCTAAGCAGAAGAAAGAATCTTAGAGCCTGAGAACCAAAATATAGAACTAACCAAACTGTCAAAAACATAGAAAAGAAGCCTTAAAAGACGGAAGAAAACCTTCAAGAGATGAGTGATTACTTCAAGAGGCCAAACCTAAGAGTAATTGGACTTCCTGAGGCAGAAAAAGAGACAGAGACCACCCTGGAACAAACATTCCATGAAATTATTCAAGAAAACTTCCCTCATCTCATCTGTGATGGAACCATTCAAACACAAGAGATTCAGAGAACCCCTTCAAGACAACAAATGAGAAGACCAACTCCTAGACACATAAAAATTTGCTTAAACAAAGTACGTATAAAAGAAAAAATCCTAAAGACAGCAAGAGAAAAGGTCAGACTACCTTCCATGGAAGACCAATTACAGTAACAGCAGATTTATCTACAGAAACACTTCAGGCCACAAGAGCTTGGAGCCCAATCTTCAAAGTTCTCAAAGATGATCAATTTCAACCAAGAATACCCAGCTAAACTAAGCTTCATCAGTGAGGGAGAATTAAGATCTTTCCCAGACATTCAGTCCCTAAGAACTTATGCTGACTCTAGAACAGTTCTACAAGAAACACTTAAGAAAGTATTAAACACAGAAGAAATGGAAAAAAGAACAACAAAATTCCTCACAAGAGTACAGTATAAAGATTGAAAACACACATGAATCAACCCCAAAACAAAAGAAATACAACAAACAAACAGGAACAACAATACCTCTATAAGAACCTCATGGCTGCAATAAACTCTCATATTTCAATAATTAGCCTGAATGTGAATGGACTAAATGCACCACTGAAAAGACATAGAATGGCAAAATGAATACAATACCATATGGCAACAACATATTGTCTGCAAGAGACTCATTTCACCAGAAAGAACACAGACTCAAAGTAAGAGGATGGGAAGCAAAATTTCAAGTGAATGGAACACAAAAGAAAACTAGAGCTGCAATCTTAATCTCAGAAAAAATACCCTTTAAGCTATCAAAAGTTAAAAAAGATGAAGAAGGTCACTGTATAATGATAAAAGTTTCAATCCATCAACAAGAAATATCCATCCTAAACATACATGCACCCAACATAGGAGCACCAATGTTCATAAAGCAGCTTCTAGGCAAACATAAAAAAAGAGATTGATTCTAACACTATCATAGCTGGGGACTTTAATACCCCACTCACAACCCTGGACAGATCATCAAGACAAAAAAATAGTAAGGAGATCCAGAACCTCAATGAGACTCTTGAACAAATGGACTTAATTGATGCCTACAGAACACTCCATCTAACGACCACAGAATATACATTCTACTCATCACTACATGGAACATACTCCATGATCAACCACATCATAAGCCATAAATCAGATGTAAACAAATTTGATAAGATTGAAATTTTGCCATACACCTTCTCAGACCACAGTGGAATAAAAATAAATATCAACACCAACAAAGTTACTCCCAAACCCACAAAGACATGAACACTAAACAGTATAATGCTAAGCAACTCCTGGGTCAACAATGAAAAAAAAAAAGAGAGAGAGATTAAAATATACCTGAAAACAAATGAAAATGAAGAAACATCTTACCAAAACCTCTGAGATGCCATGAAAGGAATAGTAAGAGGGGAGTTCATATCTTTACAAACACACATGAAGAAAATGGAAAGATGACAAGTTAACAGTCTAACAGATCACCTAAGGAAGTTTGAAAAGCAAGATCACCCCAACCCTAACTTCAGCAGAAGAATCTAGATCACCAAAATAAAAGCCTGAATACAGGGCACAGCAGATAAAAAGACAATACAAAAAAATCAATGAAAAAAACCTGGTTCCTTGAAAGGACAAACAGGATTGATGGTTCTCTAACCAGACTGACCAAGAAAAAGAGAAAAAAAGTTCAAATAAACTCAATCAGAAACACAAAAGATGAAGTCACAACTGACCCTGTAGAAAAACAAGAAATTATCAGAGACGACTATCTACAATTGTCTGGAAACAAACTTGAAAACCTAAAGGAAACAGAGGACTTTCTGACATCACACAACCTCCCTAGGTTGAAGTAAGAAGAAATTGAGACCCTATACATCAATAACAATCAAGAAAATTGACTAAGTCATAAGAAAACTACCTACAAAAAAAAAACCCTGGACCATATGACTTTACAGCAGAATTCTACAAAACATACAAGGAAAAACTGATACCAATCCTATTAAAAGTATTCCAGGTGATTGAGACAGATGAAAGTCTCCCCAAATCATTTTATGAAGCTAACATCACACTGGTACCCAATCAGGCAAAGACCCAACAAAGAAAGAGAACTACAGGTCAATATCTTTGATGAATATAGATGCTAAAATTCTCAACAAGATCCTAGCAAACTGGATTCAACAACGCATTTCAAAAATCATCCGTCATGACCAAGTAGGCTTCATCCCCAGGATGCTACACCAGTTCAACATTTGTAAGACCAGAAAGGTAATTAAATACAACAGATGTGGAAACAAAAACCACATGATTATATCATTAGATGCAGAAAAAGCTTTTGATAAAATCCAGCACCGCTTCTTGATAAAAATCCTCAAACATCTAGGCATAGGTGGAAGATACCTCAAAATAGAAAAAGCCATCTATGAAAAACCCACAGTCAGCATACTCCTAAATGGACAAAAACTGGAACTATTTCCCCTGAACACTGGAAAAAGACAAAGATGCCCACTCTCACCCCTCCTGTTCAACATAGTTTTGGAAGTCCTAACTAGAGCAATCACAGAAGAGAAGGCAATCAGGGGTATTCAAATAGGAAAAGAGGAAATTAAGTTATCTCTCTTTGCAGATGACATGATTGTATACCTTGAAAACCCAAGAGAATCTGCCAAAAAACCTCCTTGCACTGATAAAGGACTTTGACAAAGTCTCAAGGTATAAAATAAATGTGCAAAAGACAATCACATTTCTATGCACCAATAATAAGCAGAAACCCAAATAAAAAGCACAATTTCATTCACAATAGCCCCCCTCCAAAAGAAATACCTTAGCATCTTCCTAACCAGAGATGTGAAAGACCTTTACAATGAAAGCTGCAGGCTGGGTTCGGTGGCTCAGCCTGTAATCCCAGTGCTGTGGGAGGCCGAGATGAGTGGATTGCCTGAGCCCGTGGGTTCGAGACCTGCCTGGGCAACTTGGTGAGACCTCATCTCTACAATAAATCAAAAATTAGCCAAGCATGGTAGCACATACCTGTAGTTCCAGCTACTTGGAAGACTGAAGTGGAAGGATCACCGGAGCCCAGCAGGTCGAGGCTGCAGTGGCTGGGAGCAGCCACTGCACTCCAGTCTGGATGCCAAAGTGAGACTCCAACTCAAAAAAAAAAAAAGAAAAAGAAAAAAGAAAAAGAAAATTACAAAACATTGCTCAAAGAAATCAAAGATGACACAAACAATTGGAAAAATATTCCATGCTTATGGATTGGAAGAATCAACATTGTTAAGATATCCATTTTACCTAAGGCAATCTATAGATTTAATGCAATACCCATCAAATTACCAGCAGCCTTCTTCTCAGACCCAGAAACAACAATACAGTAATTCGTATGGAAACATAAATGACCAAGAGTAGCCAAAACACTCCTCAAAAAAAAAAAAAAAAAGAACAGGAGGTATCACACTCCCAGAATTTAACTTTACTATAAAGCTACAATAATCAAAAACAGTCTGGTATTGATACAAGAACAGGCATATAGACC